>NC_083766.1:26860896-26987655 GCF_963514075.1 Conger conger | reverse complement strand
GGCCTGAGAGGGACCAACACCGCGCTCCGGCCGCTCAGAGCTCCCTCCCTGATGCCAAAGCATCGTCCCCCCCCCCCCCCCCCCCTGTCCCCCGCCGTCTGAGCGGGGCTGCCGCGTGTGTCCGCTGGGCGGGGGTGGTTTCGCGGGAGATGAAAGGACAGACTCCGCTGGGGCTCCTCTTTATCGGCTGTGGTAGACACGGCTGCCCTGTGAGAGGTCACACGCTCTCCAAACAGGACAGGAGCTCCTGCACTGCACAAACCAAAGAACAAGAAGCTCCCACACTGCACAAAGCAGTAAGTCCGTCTCAACAAGACTTTATTCTTATATTTACACTTAAAATCTTTCTTCTTATATATATATATATAAAAAGAATACTGACAATGAGGTGAGACTCATTTCAAGATATGCCAATTGGGTAAGAAAATGTCACCTGTCAAGCAAAAAGTAACTTAAAACAAGCTAATTTTTTCTACTTGAGAATTCTGATTTATTTTAAGTCTCATTAGAAGACTGAAACACTTAGGAAAGGCCTTTTTTTATTTATTTTATTTTATTTTATTTTTTTTACAGTGTGGATGGGATGCGGCTAGCGCTCGTTAGCGCACAGGGCTAATGCCTCTGGGTTGTTTATCACCAGGACTGTATATGGCGTCTTTAATAAGGATAAGTGCTCAGACACTGTCCTTCAGTAAGGGCGTGAGCTCCGCCCCCTCTGAGTTACGCTGCAGAATCTGACAGGCATAAAGCAAGGAGGGCAGCAGGGCGAGGTGCCCTTGTCCAACATGGCCGTCGACTTTCTGCTACAATGCCTGCCAACTACTCACGCTAACAGTGTGGGAGGACTGCCACGGCTTGGCAGGGCAGCAAAATAATAACATCTAAAAACAGCTCCCTGTTTGTGCACGCGCACTATTATGCGTGTTACCAAAAACATAAACCTAGTTAAAAAAAGCTCTTTGTCAGTGGGAGAGTGCACTATTGTGTGCATGCTGGTTGAAAATACTAAATAAATAAATGTCTCAGGATCACAAACCTTTTTTTACTTTTATTTTCACTTTATTTATTTTGATAACACAAAAATTGTGGCAGAACAGGCAATGAGAGAGAGACCCAAGGCAGAAGATAAGGGGTTTGATATCTGAACTTTCCCTGCACCGCCTCCTACACTGCAAAAACCAAAGAATCAGCCAGTCTCAGCGAGTATTTTAGTCATACATTTAGACTTAAAGCCTTACTTCTATTACTTTTTTGTTAAAAAGTCTAAAAACATTGCCAATGTGGTGAGACTGTTCAACTCATATCAGGATTTCTCAATGGGATAAAAAATTGCACTTATCAAGCAAACAATAACTTAAAATAAACGAATACTTTCTACTTGAGAAAAAAAAAATTTGAAGTCTCATTACAAGACTAAAACACTTGTTAAGACCACGCGTTTTTGCAGCATTATGTGCGTGCTGGTTAAAAAAGTGAATATTTAAACAGGCAGTGGGAGAGACACCCCCGCCAGGCAGAAGATAAGGGGCTTTGATGTCTGAGCCGCCCTTGGATCGGGCCCTGCCTCCACGCCGGGAGAAGACGACGTTGTCCAGACAACAAGCGCCGTCCCCTGATTTATGTCATCGTTCCCGTGACCTCCCTCCTCGTTAGCATTCCCCGAGGAGCGCGCAGGCATGGAGGCGCATTGCTCCTCAGGCTCGGAGGCGCATTAGCGCAAATGGACCCCGCCGTGGTTCTTCACCGCTGGCAGCATTAACCTAATTGTGTGAGCTGCTGGAGGACGCTGGGATAGGACCGTGAATACAAATACAGTCACTTCATTCAGCCCGGAGGACACAGAGCCTCAGCCCACTGATAATCACATCAGCCCGTACCCAGACTCTTCAGAGGCTTACTTTAACTGGTGCCCGGCTTTGTGAAATTAAATCATTTTAGCTTGTAGTTTTGGAGAAAATACGTTCCTTTTATGCAGCTGTGGGAGAGACAGAAGTCGACCGAAAGCCCTTTCCTTTGAGGCCTCGCAGAGGATACGCTGGTGGTTTTGCTGCCCGAGATAGACCTGGTTTCTGTTCCGCCAGGATCACGCCCGAACAGCCCCAGAGAGGGAGGGGAGGAGCAGAGGGGGGCAGGGAGGGGCAGATAGGGGCTGGGGGTTGGGAAGGGACCATAGCAGCGGCCATCTCGCTCTGTCTCAGGTTTTGGGTGGTTTAATAAAACAGCACAGAGCGTATTCACAAGTACTTGAGGGGCTCGGAGCGTAAAAGATGTCCTTTTCACCCCAGTGGCCTGAGGAGGCAGCGTGACGCCCAGCCTCCACAGCCCCTGTGTTGGGGTACAAACCTCCTTTGATCACCACCCTACCCACCCCCCGTCCCCCCAACTTTGAAGGTTCAAAGAGCCAGAAAGGGAAACCCTCCCCATCTGTGGAATTAACAGGATGTGGCGTAGGAGGGATTGTGGGGGCTTTTTCTTTTAAGGGAATCGCAGGCGTGAAACGCAATACCAAGGCCCATTGGAAGACAGACCATCAGCAGAATTCACTCTTGGGGGGGGGGGGGGGGTTATTCGGCTGATGTTGGGTGTGGGGTTAGATGTTAGCGGTTGGGTGGTTGGGTGGGGGAGGGGTGGGAGGATTTTGCAGTTCCCATAACCTGCAGTGCAGCCAGCTGTTACAACCCACCCCTTACACTTGCCACCATTCAGAACTGTGGCACTGATGTTGCACAAACACTTCAAGCCGTGACAAAGAAACCTTGGAGATGTCGAAACAGACTGAAGTCATCTGCACCTAATAGAGCCATCACTAAAAGCATATCCTCCTTTTGAGGCCTAAGTCCGCAGAGTTATTGGAAAATGAACATTCTCCTTTCATAAGTCAGCTCTACTTTCAGCAGGGCTTCAGCTCATGGTTCCTCTGTAAGACCGGCGCATGTAAGCGGCAAACAGCCAGCCTGTGTTTGAGAAGACAAAGGCCTCAGCCGTTTCTTCGTTTGTTTGTGCGAGCGGTTTTCGGCTGTGGGTGACGCTGAACTTGCTCGCTCCATTTCCAAAATGTCTTGGCAGCCCCTCCAGTTCCTGTGTCCCAGCCGGTCTCCCCGGGGCCAACTGGCCACAAGGCCTGCCCCTCCCGTCACGGAGAACTCCTGGCCCTCTCCAGAGAACAAGACAAACAAAACAGCTGAGACCAAAACTGCCAGCAAGCAAAATGTCCAAATCGTGGAGGTTTTTTTTCCTTCACCAGAGGGGAAGAACATGTTCCAGGCCACCTGGTGAATTCCAAAAAGCTAAATAAAATGGGGCTATTTGGTTTAGGCAGCCCTTTTAAAAGTGGTTGTGTTGTGCTGACAGGAGCTAGCTATCTCTGCAGGACCTGGGACTGATAAGAGACCCAAACACAAAAGAAATGCAGATTCCTGACGGTAGTCTCGTGAGAGAGGGCGAGAGAGTCTCCGATAGGATTCTGAGAACAGATGGAAATGGTTTCGCTTGCCGTAAAAAAAGAAAAAGAAAAAAACCACAAGCCGAATTCCAGACTGCCTTAATCAGAAACAGGATTGCTCTGCTCTAACTTACACACTGTTGTTTAGCTCCACAGATACTGCCATTTAAGATCAAATGCCATCATGCATGCCAGCCTGTTTCTCTTTTAAAGATAAATAAATAAACGATATGTAGCCTTCATTAGTTGGCCATCTTTATGAACTTAAAATCATTAAAATAAAAAAGTGCTCCAAAACGCAGGCCTACACCACCCCCCTAGGCTCAGAACAGAAAAAAACGGTTGAGTTGAGGGGTCCTAGGATCCAGCCCTGACTGGACGGAACCGGACCGGACCAGACGGAACCGGATGAAAGCGGATCGGAGCGGACTGCTCCCACACTCACCCTGCAGTACTCGTTAATGGGCCTCAGGCGTTTCATGGCCACATCCCTGATGTGACTTCTCCTGAACAGGATCTTCCCTGAAACAGAGACAGGAATTTAACATTAAACACAGCCAACGGCAAACCAGCGTCCATGTTCTGGCACGGCAAATAAAACGTTTTAACAAGTTACTGTCTTAATCAGTGTTTTAGTCCTGTGATGAGACTTTCTCTTAAGCAGAAAATGTTATGCTTGTTTTAAGTTACTTTTTGTTTGACAAGTGAAATTGTCTTACCCCATTGGCAAATCAGAGACTTTTCGAGACAGTTTCAATCAAGCACAAGCAACACAGTTTTCAGTCAACAGCTGCTTATACTGCATGCACTTAAGAGTCTCACCCATGCCACCCAAAGAGGAAAAGTGTATGAGGTAAACAGTCCATTAATATCCATTTGGCAGATGCCCATGCCTGCGGTGTTTGAACAATTACAAGAGACACCCTGAGGTCATGACCGACTGAAGATAAATTCCTGAGCGGTGATTTCATCATCCCGCTAACGGCTGTGCCGCTAAGTCAAGGTCAGCTGGGGGTGGGGTGGGGACTCGTGTGCCAAAATGTCCGCCTTCCAGTTCGCACACTTCATCGGGTGCCATGGAGGAAAAACAGATCTTTCCCATGCCTCATACTGCCTCTCTACCATATGGAAGTTGGCATTTGAACCTGAGAATCCCTGGATGCCTTTAGCCCACCCACTGTGGTTATTCCTTCAGTCTTTCAGTTGAGAAGATCTTCTACTGACTGAACCACTCGAGAGTACTTCCTACATGTAAAACGGCAGCAACCGTGACACTGAGGTACACATTTTGGAGCAGGAACTCCCCACAAATTAACCCAAAAATATCTCTTGCTACAGTTGAGAAAAATTGTTGCAATAGTGGTTGGATTTTCAGAAAGAATCAAAAATACTGGCAGGCACTACAGTTTCAGTGATTAAGAGGTTGAATAGGATATATTGAATCAAGCCCAGTTTTTTTAATTGTTTGTCACTCATTAATGCAGTATGTTAATGTTAGTTCTTGAAAAGCAGTGGTGGAAAGTCCAGGGGTCAGAAAGTCCTGCTATGTATTTCTTCCACCCATAAGTTCATAATTAGATAACAGGACAGATAATTTCACTCATTAGTTCTACCTCCGGGATGAAGAATTGTGCTAAATAGAAAATCCAGACAACATACTGGAACAAAATACTGCAAAGGACTTTTACTTTTGGAAACTGAATTATCTATCTTATGTTGAAAACAAGCCAACTCTACATTTTAACAAACCATTCTCTTAAAGCGTCGATCAAATGAACCATCTGGGTTAGGGTATTTGGGTAAGGCACTTGGGTAATGGCACTAGGGTAGTGCACTTGGTGAGGAGTACTAGGCTAGTGCACTTGGTCAGGGGCACTAGGGTAGGGTACTAGGGTAGTTCACTAGGTTAGGAGCACTAGGGTAGGGTACTAGGGTAGGGGCAGGCTTCTGGTTTGAGAATGGACCCAAAATCAGTTGCTTTCCCCTGATGAGTGTAAAAACAATCCGCTTACGTAGGCAATCCATAAACATATCAGTAGGCCAAATCTTCCACTGAGGGCCTTCTTCCACTCTCATTAATGATTATCGATTCCATCCGGAGAATAAACAAAGCCAAATTAAAGTTAATGCAGCTGACTGAGAGGCATTTCAGATGACTGTCCATTGTTAAGGCTAAAGGAAACTAGGAGTGAAGCTTATTCATCGTGACATAACTTAAAGCTGACTGATAGCACAATAGAGCTAACCTAGCCACTGAACAGCTGGACTTTACTCCAGAATAAAGTTATTAAAGAAAGGTTCTATACAATGGGAATTACAGTTCTTAATGGGACTGTGAAGCTCAACTGGCAGACCACTCAGCATCTGAGCCACAGGAACTGTGACATGAAAATGAACACAAACCGGCTTCCTAAAGCTCTTCATTTTTATGACATTCAGGAAACTCAGGGGTTATTGCTGATTCTGCAGTTCCTTTCAGCATTCCGGGCGTGTGTCCTTACAAGGGATTGAGAGCCGCGAGTGAAACTTCACCTGGGTACAACACCACACCAGCCCAGCAGTAAAACAAGGCAAAGTAGCCCAGTCTCAAAAGATATCCCCTCGTCAAAGCACTTGTGCAGTTGGGAACGATACTGGTTTGTGTGTCTCGGACAGACGGACTGAAACACGAGCGTTTCACAGGGAAGGATCTTGTTGCTCGGAATACCCACAACCCCCCACCCCTGCCGGCCACAGGCACTTAACTTCCTGGGAAAAAACACCGATCGTCCCAGATGTTCCGGAGCGAGAGGGTCCCTTCCCACATTACAAAGAGCTTTTAATGTCCTCCCCTTCCACCCACACCGCCAGTGCTGACTCAGGGGGGGAGGAGTGAACCAACAGGGAGTTTCCCAAAGGGGGTCCGCATACCCCTGCCCTATTACCGAAATACCCACACGCGGAACATTCACCTTAGAATGTCCCACAGACCTTAGCTGCCGCTGCCATTCCCAACAGCTGTCAGATGGAAAAACGACACGTTGGCCGCTCGTATATGGTAAACAAAGGGAATGCTGGCAATCCGCCTCAGACTGATCCAGACGGCGGGGCATGCGGATAAATAAAGGGCTTATGATTTCACCAACAGGAAAGCAGTCAGGGAGGGAGAGAACCAGCTCCGGTTTGACCTAGGATGGTGGGGGATACGAGCAGGCCTTATGAACAGAATACCTATGAAAAATGAAGAAACCACTTTCCTAAAATTCTACAATCAAAATGTCTGGATTTTGGCCTTTGACAGTGTGTATTAAAAATAAATAAAAAAAGGACCATGATGTTTGAATGCCACCAATTTATTCCTGCTCTGACTTTCCAGGTTTTCTCAGGTAAAAAGGAATGCTCAGTACACACTGTGCTCTTTCACATGATATAAACAAAATAACTGAAATAAAATTACAAAATGACAACATGTAGACCACCAGGGTTTTCCAGAGTACTGCACATGTACAGGCAACTCAGTAACACAATCTGCAGTGAACCAATGAGCCAACAGTACTAAGTTACAGTACTGATTTTATCTGCAGTGAACCAATGAGCCAACAGTACTAAGTTACAGTACTGATTTCATCTGCAGTGAACCAATGATCCAACAGTACTAAGTTACGGTACTGATTTCATCTGCAGTGAACCAATGAGCCAACAGTACTAAGCTACAGTACTGATTTCATCTGCAGTGAACCAATGAGCCAACAGTACTAAGTTACGGTACTGATTTTATCTGCAGTGAACCAATGAGCCAACAGTACTAAGTTACGGTACTGATTTTATCTGCAGTGAACCAATGAGCCAACAGTACTAAGTTACAGTACTGATTTTATCTGCAGTGAACCAATGAGCCAACAGTACTAAGTTACAGAACTGATTTTATCAGCAGTGAACCAATGAGCCAACAGTACTAAGTTACAGTACTGATTTTATCTACAGTGAACCAATGAGCCAACAGTACTAATTTTATCAGCAGTGAACCAATGATCCAACAGTACTAAGTTACAGTACTGATTTTATCTGCAGTGAACCAATGAGCCAACAGTACTAAGTTACAGTACTGATTTTATCAGCAGTGAACCAATGAGCCTAGAGTACTAAGTTATGGTACTAATTTTATCAGCAGTGAACCAATGAGCCAACAGTACTAAGTTACAGTAGTGATTTTATCTGCAGTGAACCAATGAGCCAACAGTACTAAGTTACAGTACATATTTTATCTGCAGTGAACCAATGAGCCAACAGTACTAAGTTACAGTACAGATTTTATCTGCAGTGAACCAATGAGCCAACAGTACTAAGTTACAGAACTGATTTTATCAGCAGTGAACCAATGAGCCAACAGTACTAAGTTACAGTACTGATTTTATCTACAGTGAACGAATGAGCCAACAGTACTAATTTTATCAGCAGTGAACCAATGATCCAACAGTACTAAGTTACAGTACTGATTTTATCTGCAGTGAACCAATGAGCCAACAGTACTAAGTTACAGTACTGATTTTATCAGCAGTGAACCAATGAGCCTAGAGTACTAAGTTATGGTACTGATTTTATCAGCAGTGAACCGATGAGCCAACAGTACTAAGTTACAGTAGTGATTTTATCTGCAGTGAACCAATGAGCCAACAGTACTAAGTTACAGTACAGATTTTATCTGCAGTGAACCAATGAGCCAACAGTACTAAGTTACAGAACTGATTTTTATCAGCAGTGAACCAATGAGCCAACAGTACTAAGTTACAGTACTGATTTTATCTACAGTGAACCAGAGCCAACAGTACTAATTTTATCAGCAGTGAACCAATGATCCAACAGTACTAAGTTACAGTACTGTTTTTATCAGCAGTGAACCAATGAGCCAACAGTACTAAGTTACAGTACTGATTTTATCAGCAGTGAACCAATGAGCCAACAGTACTAAGTTACAGTACTGATTTTATCTGCTGTGAACCAATGATCCATCAGTACTAAGTTACAGTGGTGATTTTATCTGCAGTGAACCAATGAGCTAACAGAAATAAGTTACGGTACTAATTTTATCTGCAGTGAACCAATGAGCCAACAGTACTAAGTTACAGTACTGATTTTATCTACAGTGAACCAATGAGCCAACAGTACTAATTTTATCAGCAGTGAACCAATGATCCAACAGTACTAAGTTACAGTACTGATTTTATCTGCAGTGAACCAATGAGCCAACAGTACTAAGTTACAGTACTGATTTTATCAGCAGTGAACCAATGAGCCTAGAGTACTAAGTTATGGTACTGATTTTATCAGCAGTGAACCAATGAGCCAACAGTACTAAGTTACAGTAGTGATTTTATCTGCAGTGAACCAATGAGCCAACAGTACTAAGTTACAGTACATATTTTATCTGCAGTGAACCAATGAGCCAACAGTACTAAGTTACAGTACAGATTTTATCTGCAGTGAACCAATGAGCCAACAGTACTAAGTTACAGAACTGATTTTATCAGCAGTGAACCAATGAGCCAACAGTACTAAGTTACAGTACTGATTTTATCTACAGTGAACGAATGAGCCAACAGTACTAATTTTATCAGCAGTGAACCAATGATCCAACAGTACTAAGTTACAGTACTGATTTTATCTGCAGTGAACCAATGAGCCAACAGTACTAAGTTACAGTACTGATTTTATCAGCAGTGAACCAATGAGCCTAGAGTACTAAGTTATGGTACTGATTTTATCAGCAGTGAACCGATGAGCCAACAGTACTAAGTTACAGTAGTGATTTTATCTGCAGTGAACCAATGAGCCAACAGTACTAAGTTACAGTACAGATTTTATCTGCAGTGAACCAATGAGCCAACAGTACTAAGTTACAGAACTGATTTTTATCAGCAGTGAACCAATGAGCCAACAGTACTAAGTTACAGTACTGATTTTATCTACAGTGAACCAGAGCCAACAGTACTAATTTTATCAGCAGTGAACCAATGATCCAACAGTACTAAGTTACAGTACTGTTTTTATCAGCAGTGAACCAATGAGCCAACAGTACTAAGTTACAGTACTGATTTTATCAGCAGTGAACCAATGAGCCAACAGTACTAAGTTACAGTACTGATTTTATCTGCTGTGAACCAATGATCCATCAGTACTAAGTTACAGTGGTGATTTTATCTGCAGTGAACCAATGAGCTAACAGAAATAAGTTACGGTACTAATTTTATCTGCAGTGAACCAATGAGCCAACAGTACTAAGTTACAGTACTGATTTTATCAGCAGTGAACCAATGAGCCAAAAGTACTAAGTTACAGTACTGATTTTATCAGTAAAAAGGCAGAAACCACGACCGGTCCAAAACAAGCTAAAGACAAGTCCGTTTGTAAGGGTTTAGAGCAGGGCATTTCAACTCTGATCCAGAGCCTTCAGACAGATAGATAGACAGACAGACAGCCAGACAGAGGGCGCCAATCATAAGTTAAATGAAGGTTTTATAATTTCAGATATTTATATACAGCATATACGTACAGTCATTGCATATAAAAACTGGCTAGGATCCACCTACATTCCCCTGCAAAGACCCCTTGGGGTCCACAACACTCCTTGTTGAAAAGCCATGCAGGGTTTAGAGATAATGGTGAAATGTTCCACCCCTAGGGCTAGCGTACAGCAGGCCTGCGTACCTACAGCACAGTTTATCTGCAGTGAGGTGGGTCTCTCAACACCACCTCTGTCAGCCTCTGCTGTCCAGGAAACCGGCTAATTCTGCGTTCTCAGACACACTTCCACATTTTTCACAGCAGATGAAGTCACCGAGACGTGCTTCTTAAAAGCCTTTTAGGGCAATGTCAAGAGTTTACGGCGTGCTGCTAAAGAAAGAATGCCGGTAAGTTTCTCAGAAACAACTGAACCAAGTTGAACAAAGTTTAAAAAATGACCAGATTAAGCTTTTTACAAAAACTTCTAAATTTCCACTTTATATAAATCATCCAAAGCAACGGTGCAGTACAACATGGCCAATCTCAAAACGCCGCCTGAGAGCACTGCAAGAGGCAGGTAATATACCTGGTGAAGTAAATCCAAACAAACATCTACAGTCTGTTTTTCATTAAGGTACATCTGCTATAGCTTAATTCGCTCATCTGTTTACAAAGAGAGCTAATAGATGTGGGGAAAGAACAGAACGAAGAGGCAGAACGGAGGAGCCTGGTGTAATTACAGGGTCTTCTGCCCTATCTGCTGACTGGCTGCTGACTCGTACACTTATAGCCACTTGTTAAACTGTTGTGGAAAGTGCAGGTATGTATGCAGCATGTAGCAATTTTCTCTTTATTAGTGGAGGTAAGTACTTCAGACTGAAAAATCCATTTAAGAGCAAGACAAATAGGACAAGTTTAAAACAAAGAAACCTCATACTACAGAGGGAAAACTGCTTAAAACACACATGCACACACTCAGAAAAATACATACACTCCCACACAAGCAAACACACACCGACACACATGCCCACAAACTGTACAAACACACACAATACACATGTACATATACACACACACACACAGCGAAAAATACTTCAGAAGCATTTGAGGTAAAGGCCAAAGGAAAAACATGGAACTATCAATGATTCACAAACTTGAGCCAATCGAGCATTCAGCAAAGAAGTCCTTTGAAAAGTACCCAGAATTAACAACACACAATGTTTCCACAGACTATAGGACACTGAAAACACTCTCTCGTCAGTGGATGTTGCCTACAATTCGCTCTTGAAATATTAATGCCATTGATCGCTTTCTTCCAGAAAACCGAGTAAACACAACAGACAATTCCAGACTTTAATCTCCAAGGTTACCCTGGCCTAGACTTCATTAAACAGGACTAATTTCACAATTTTATCAAACCTATCATACTAACCCAATAACTGAAGCCATCCTTTCCTATGGAACCACGTGTACAACTTGTTTGAAACGGCACAAGGAGATTTGGCTTGGCTCTTCAGTGCGACGCAATTTGGCTTTGCATGGTTGTACGGCCCCAGCGGAGTTAAAAGACCGGCCATAACTGCTCCAGAGTCACCACTCAGGCTCAGACTCTTTTTGTTCTTTAGTGTAGTGGAGCTTGACAGTCTCCATGCCAGGACAATGCTTCGAGCTGGAGAAATGTGGATTCAAGATGGCCGCCACAGCCCGGCGAAATGTAGAATGCTGAGGATGAGCTGAAAGTAACTGGAGGAAACAACGCAATGAAAGAGGATATGAGAGCAAAGCTCAGGTCCTTACTGGAAAGCCACTTCTCTCTCGGTTTGGGTTTAACTGACCAGATTTCCCCCAACTGACTCTAGAATAAGTTTAATCTGAGCATGTGGTCTTCAGTGAATATACATTTTTTTTCTAGGATTTCTAGGAGTTGAATTAAGCCCCTGACTGCCCAAGACATACATGAACACAGGCATGTGCACACATATGAACACAGGCATGGTCACTCCACGGCTGGAATGAAAGAGCCCGTGGAATTCAGTGAAGCGCTGTTAACAAAAGAAGAATCCCTTTGGTAACCATGCTGGGCGTGGTTTACAGTCCTCTCTGGGCAGTAGAAATTTGAGTGAAGTAGGGAGGGAAGAGAGAAAGAAAGAATGAAACAGACTAAAAATAAACAAAGGAAGAACGAAAGACAGAAATAAAACAAAAAAGAAAGAAATAAGAAATAAAGGAAAGAAAGAAAACAATGGGGTTTTCATTGACAAAGCCTAAAACTGACTGACACTGTTGAATCAAAGGAGAGAGAGGGACAGAGAGACAAAGAGACAGAGGGAGAGAGAGAGAGACCTTTCTCCAGCCACAATATTTTTGCTGTCAGTCATAACTTTAAGAAAGCACTTTTCATTCTAACAGTCCATTTAGTCTCATCTGGAAAGAACTAAATGCAAAGCACCCACTTATTGGAATTGATCTCAAAAAGCATACAAAAACACCACCATCATATTTTCTCTAGGAGGGAAGGTGAAATGGGAAACAGTGGAAATTATGAGATTATAACATGACAAGAGCCCAGCAAGAAGGCTCATTTTTGGGATGGAGATAACAAGCCCACATTCCACACCCCTCTCCAAACCACTCAGCACTGGGTCACTGTGACACAGAGCAGGAAGAGGACATGTTCCAACCCGTCAGAAAGGGGGAAATAAGCCAAGCAGGCAGAAATGGCTTTCATAAACCAACCTGGCAGAAAGGGGGAAATAAGCCAAGCAGGCAGAAATGGCTTTCATAAACCAACCTGGCAGAAAGGGGATGATTCTACGCTTAGGGTCCTTTTGTCCTCCTTCAACCGGGAACTTATCCAGAAGCTCCATCTGAAAAGAAGGAACAAATAAAAAAAATAAACTTGTGACTCACGTACACACACACACGGCTCCAATAGGAACCATGCGAATCCATAGAACTAGAACCCCTATGGTTAAAAAGTTACTTTGTTGGGAAAAATGGTTCTTTGACTGGGACCTTTCACACATATGACAGAGGGTTCCATAAAGAACCAAAAAAAGGTTCCTCGATGGAAACAAGAACCCTTTCACAACCCCTTTTCCCCACAGACAAACAGACAGGCGCACATGTCCTTTTAATCCATTTACATTTTACAATTAAGATTCCAATTCCAAGTTCTAAGTCCCAAATACAATCATTCTACAGAGAAAAAAGGGCATTGCAGGTACTATTCATTAATTCATTCAAGTTTGCGGGCTGTTCATAGAGGCTCCCTGACGCCCAGTCCACAGTCCTCCCAGTTATCCCACAGTGCACTGGGGCCATTTTCCTAAGCCTAGGCCAGTGAGGTGTTAATGCCAGCCTGAAAGGCCTGTTTTTTCTCCAGGGCCTGTAGTTCTGCTGACGGATCTGCGCAAGCTAAAACACACCTGGCTTCTATCAAAACTCTGAAACCTAAGGCACTCAAACAGCGAACTGCAAAGAACAGCTTTCGCCATTGAAGTTGAAAGCTTTAAAGGAGCAACATAGTTCAGCCAGCTGTCGTAACTTCCCCGAAAGGCACATTTCTCCAGATTTTACACTCTAAAGTACCAAAAGAAACACGGATACACAGACACTCAGAAATTCAGACATTAAAATAGATGTGCTCGGCCATACAACATGCTCAGTAATCTGTGTCAATGACTTTCAGACATACAAGTAAAAAACTGTCTGAACATAATGAGGGCAGCACTGTCCCAAGATCACTGCTCAACGGGGGAAGCAGACTCATTGATCACTGTGGATTATGGTCCATCCCCAGGTAAGAGTCAGTCCAGTCTGTGCCCTGAGTCAGTCGCAGCCCGTGATTCAGATGAGAGAACATGTATTTGTATAGAGCATTTCACAAACAATTATCACAAAGTGCCAGAAAACTTGGGTTTAACTCCCTACAAGAGCGAGCCTAGGGCAACAGCGGCAAGGAAAAACTCCCTGGTGAAATCTAGGAAGAAACCCCTAGGAGGAACCAGACTCTAGGGGGGAGCCCATCCCCCTCCGGCTGGCTCATAAGCAGGTACTACATAATGGAAGTGGAGACGGAGAGAGAGAGACAGTGGTATGTCTTCCAGGCAGGCTAATGTAATAGCAGTTCTGCTACAGCCAAGCTGGGCAGTCAAATAACACTGCCTTTCACTTGTTGCACAGCTCAGCTTAATTGTGCTTTTACAGAAAAAGAAATGTAGGTTGTGAAGGAGAATTGTGATATTATAAATCACAATTTCTATAAACAGGACCTGCAAAAATTGTTGAGTTTTATGCGATTCAGTAGCTGGTTTTTTTTCAACATTCATGGACTTTCAAACATACTTTTTATTCTCTTTCACGGTCTATTCATCAGTTCAGGATTCATACTCAGTTTGCGATTCTTGATCCTCCTCAAACTACTTTGAGAGACAGTCTCGATGAGTGTCCTCCTTAGTGGGATAGAGACAACAATACAAAGTCTGAAATATAAAAGCATCCTTCCCATGATGGCAAGAAACATGGCGAAACATCAGTTAATTACCATTAGTAAGTAAAATACTTTAGCCTACAATGGCCAGATTGGCCGCTATCCTTTAACAGTACAGAGTACAGCCAGCGTTCTAGGTGTGGTTCAAAGAGAGATTTGCACAAAGATAAGATGCGTGTTCATCTCTGCTGCATACACTAACAGCTGTATTCTCCACGAGCCACACCTGAAATGCCTTCACCATTATTGTGTAGTTTCATAAGCAGAAAGGACTGCGGACATATTTTACAGGAGGATGGCTGAGGAAGCCTGTAGTTTTGTAGAGAAACAAAAAGCACACAACAGGCCTGAGATGTGTCATTTATGCACCGTGTTCAGTCTGCCTAAGAAGGGGAAGTTATAGCAAGGAGCGTGTATGTGGGTAGAATTCATATATTATATATTATACAACCATTCCAAGTTATATAAAAGGAACAGAAGTGGTCATATCAGACATCTAACTGTTCAGCAGCCACAGCCAGATTCACTTTCCATGACATGAACCCAACCCACCGCCTCCCACTGCAGACATCATCAGCCTTGCTCTTCCTCATCCATCAGCGCACTCCTCCATCTCAGTGCTGACAATGTCATCATCTCTCTCCATCGCCCATTCCAAATCTTTCTCCAGATCTGAACTTAACCCAGGGCCACAGACGGAATGTCTATTACCGGACTCGTGCCGCTAGTCCGTTTCCAGGCGATGCCAACGTGTCAGGCATTCAAAGCATGTGGGGTTTCGACCTCTACATTAGCTACCATGTCCGTCTCGCGCTCCAACACATAACTCCCAACTTTATAATGATTTACAGAGAGTAATAATCAATATTTTCAACAGGCTGGGATCCAACGTCAGGGCCTGCAGGAGAACTCCTGCAGAATCATCATCAGCTCCGCTCTGCTCTCAAAAGTTTTCTTGTCGGTTTTCCAAAACTAGGCAAGCGATTATTAGTGGGCGTAATGATGAATTCACTGATGTTGGCAGGATTAAGCTACACCAAAAAACTAGCCTTGCAAAAATAAATGGTCATAAAACAGGTTTTCATGGACAGGCAACCACTGCAATCCTCCAGAATCTATGCACAGTGAATGGTGAATCAACAGGTTTGCTTGTGTAGCACTTCCGCAGGAATATTAAAGACTAAACGGCTGACTTGTGAGGTCCTGCACTCCTACAAATGAACAGTGTTAGCTGAAAGGGTTTCCCTGCTACCTCTTCCTGGGAATTCTACAGTCATATATAAATACACAAATGGCTTATGTTTAGAAACAAAAGAGACATTAAATATAGATCAACCTTCTTCTTTTTTTTTTTGCATTGCGGACAAGGAAAGAAATGTAGCATAAATCAAAAGCCTGGAATCAACAAGGAAGAATCAGAAATGCCTGTGAAGCAACACAAGTGATGTAATGCGCAGGCTGAACTACAGAACCCATATCCCCTAGCTGTGTGCAGTGTATCAGAAATATGTACTGCCAAGGTCATTAATCTTTCTGATGTAGTGTAGGTTTATAAGCATTTACACTCATGGCTCTGTTCATTACAGTCCCCTTGTGCTGAACAACTTTGCAGCTTTATGAGCTTTGCAGAAGTATTCAATATTCATAATGACAAATAATGATTGCAGATTTTTTCCATGGCACTGTTGGCTGCTGTGTTTAAGCAAGCTTCTATGATGTGGAATACGATTTTTGTACAAAACGTATAGCAGCAAAATAACAGTGGGACATAAACAAATGAGCCTCATAACATGGGAAAATAAATAATATCCATTTCAACTGATGTAATCAATTGAAGAGGAACTAGGGTTTAAAATAGATTGCCTTTACTCATGATGAGAATGTAATTTATTCCATCTCAGCACATCTGTATGGATGAATGGGGAAATGACTACAGCCCAAAGTCTGGTATGACATGTATCTAGTAAGAGACCACAGCTCATGTAAACAATCCACTATAATTTCCATTAAGCACAAATTCTTTATGAATATTTTGCTTCATGTAGCTCAAATGGAATCCTATGAGCTCTTCAAAATTAAAAAAAACTTCTTGAGAAATGTTCATATTTTTTAAAGAAATATACACTTTTATTGACCAGGGTAGCTAGATCAAATAAATAAAGCCAAGACATTGATAATGTTACAAGCTTCTATTGTTGTGGTTTGAAATATCATCTTCAATTCAATCTTAACAGATGGCAAAGCCTTGCTTTCAACAGCCAGCTCCAGTGTCTATACGAAGATCCCAGACAAATGAAAGTCAAAGGTTTGACTGATTACCAGTCTCGTGTGTGTCGTTATGACGTCACTTCCCCTCCTGTCCCCTCACTGAACCCTTAAGCAGTCGGGAAAGACACAGCACGACCCTTTCAGAACTGGCAGCCCAAGAATAATGGCACGGGCATACCGCTGTGACCAATCACGCCGCAGCTCCGTCCGAAGACGGACAGAACGCGCCAGTCATGCTCGAAACGTCCCGGGGATGATGAATGGGGCGGCTCTGGCGCTTGGAGCCGGGCCAGAGGACGGGGTGATTCTTCCTGAGGTCACTCTTCGTCTGGGCTGCATCCTCCCCGGCCGCCCACGCCACGGCCTGCCCCGCGCGGGGCCGGGCCCTGAACGAGCGCGTTGAAGCCTTCCCGCAAGCCCTCCTCTTTCTTTCTTTCTTTCTTTCTTTCTTTCTCTCTCTCTCTCGCTCCCGAGAGCCTCGCAGACACGGGGCAGCGAGGTCGCGCTGGAGGAGCCGGTCCTCGTCAGCCACGCCCGCCCGCCACCCCAGAGCACGCCGGGATCACATGGAGTTCCAGCCACGGGCTGCCGAGGGCCGTTATCTTAATCACTTCCAGGGGGGAGAGGAGGCTTGTCAGCATCAGCTATCTTCAGCTGCGATGAAGAACCCCTCCACGGCCCCACCTCAATCCCCCCTCAGCCACCACCACCACCCCTCTCCTGCCCCTGGTGACTCAGGGAGATATAGGCTGTTAATGGTGCAACATTGCAGCCCTCTGTACGGATTAGAGACGGTGGAGAATGTGTGGTGTGCGTAGAAAGAAGGTCACTCAGGGCCAGCTCTCTCACTCATCAGATTTACACTCATACCCCCCCCGCCCCTTACCATTCCACAATCTTATGCTCACTCATATCACGCCCAAAGAGTTTTTAGGATTAGTTTTTATTTGAAAGCTATGCTGAACTGAAGGACACAGAGGAATCTTTTTTTCCCCCTCCGGGTTTTAGAGGAAGCGTTCCACGGTAATGTGTTTGTTTTCCTTTGCGGTCTTAGTCACGCCCACTGAAGGACAACAGCTCCACTGAAAGAGGACTCTCCCGGCCCAAGACCACACCATCCAGCAACAACAGCCGCACAAGAGAGGACTTGTTCGAGGCTTCTTCAAAGTGCTGACTCAGCGCATGCTTTTTAGAGAGCAGATTTTTATTTTCCAAAGGTGTGTGTGTGTGTGTGTGTGTGTGTGTGTGTGTCTGTGTGCGAGAAGAAAAATCTGCTCCAAAACAAAACAAAAAAAACCCCTCACTATTCATGTCTGGCATTGTGGTTCTGGATGTTGCCTGGAAACCACAGGAGACCTCCAGAGATCAAGATGATTGGCAGGAACCACAGGGGGGAGGAGCCAAATGCTTAACTCTAATTTTTACCCACCTTTTCAAGAAAAACTTTTCCTGTTCAGCAGTTTTAACAGTGACTGCACAAATCACATGCAGTTTCTCAAAAAAATAGAAATAATAATAGTCATTTGTTTGACATTATTTGACAACCAGTAAATTCTTGTAATGGAAATTTTCAGTCGGGTTGTGGTTGTTTTTTCTTTTTTGCCAACTTGGCCAATTACACTGTAAAATATCACAGTAAAAAATACAGGCCTATAGGCAGTCACACAGTTGAGTCGAACATCCTGCTGATTCATAACAGAAACTAAGTACCTCTCGTCTGAAGTAAAATTATTTCAACTTTTCCATATTTATCCGATTCCTACCCAGAATCCCCTCCGGTAGAATCCCACGCATCTACATTTGAGGCCTGCGCGGATTTTTTATTTACGGACGCAGATTTCCGCAGTTCAGCGTTTCCTAAGCGATGGCACGAGTTGCGTCTAATGGTTTCCAGAGCAGAAATCCTGCGTGTGATGCGCTTCACGGTGCAGCAGCGAGCCAGGGCGGGGTCCGCGGCCGCATGCGCGCGGGGCTGACTGCGGCCCGCATGCGCCCATGCCTCCTCCACATCCTGGGTCCCGTTCCGCAGTTACGGCACGCGGAAAATATGCAGCAGCTGTATAATTTAAGAAAAAACCCCACAGAGCTGGGCGTTCCTTTATACCAGTACAGCTGAGAGAGACAAACTATGTTTGTTAGAATACAGTAAATAAGATGGTGAAGTGTATTTACATTAATATGGAGCAAGGAGTGTTGATGAATACTAATACTAATACTATTCAGAAAAGGCGGAGGTACATTTCTGTCCTTCAGGGATTCAATTTCCCTGAAAGTACAGATGAGTATGTTTTCCAAGCAAAAAAGGGACACAGTAATTGTATATTGCTGGCTAGAGGGTACCACCCAAGCGGCAAGCATTTGTACCGTTTTAGGCACTTTTCATGCCTTTATTTCTGAGAGTGTACAGTCGGCCTGTTGAATGAGGTCATCTGGAAAAGGCATTTGCTGCTGAAGTGAGATGACGTGCCCTACAGTCTGGGTAGAATAAGGACCGGCCAGTGCCAACCGTTACTGAGGACTGTTCTGTGAAGCATGACCCCCCCCCCCCCCCCCCCCCCCCCGCCCCAGGACGGAAACTTTTAGTTGGCAGGGTACTCCCCCATCGCAAAAGTGGTTCCTCTCGTTGATTGGGAGCCTGTACTCTGTACTCTGTACTCTGTACTCTGTACTCTGTACTCTGTACTCTGTACTCTGTACTCTGTACTCTGTACTCTGTACTCTGTACACAGAAGTTCAGCAGTCGTCTCCTTCAGTTGCTATGGCAGGTCAGATGCTATCATTCTGGAAGCAGCTGGCTGGACATGTTTCAGAGGGCTGTGGGAACGGGCTCTCAATTAAGACTGGCCAGTCCAACTTTGGAAAGTGAAAAGGGATAAGAGAGGGCATTTTCATGAATGCGTTTCTGTGAAGGGACCTGTGGTCAGTAGACATACACTGATTGTACTACTCCACACTAGCAAAACAGCTAGGATTCTTTTCTGTGGCCATGCAAATAGAGAACCACCCCGTAAATAGGGTGTAATGCACAGACTCTGTTTGATGTCACCGTTTTCGTTGTCTTCCATCCTTCAGTGTAAGTTCATAGCTAATCAACATGTGGTGTGTGTGCATCTGTGTATGTGTGTGTATGTGTGTGTGTGTGTGTGTGTGCGCCTGTGTGTGTGTGTGTGTGTGTGTGCGCCTGTGTGTATGTGTGTGTGTGTGTGTGTGTGTGTGTGCGCCTGTGTGTATGTGTGTGTGTATGTGTGTGTGTGTGTGCCTGTGTGTGTGTGTCTGTGCGCCTGTGTGTGTGTGTGTGTGTGTATGTGTGTGTGCACCTGTTTGTGTGTGTGCCTGTGTGTGTGTGTGTGTGTGTGTGTGCGCCTGTGTGTATGTGTGTGTGTGTGTGTGTGCGCCTGTGTGTGTGTGTGTGTGCGCCTGTGTGTATGTGTGTGTGTATGTGTGTATGTGTGTGTGTGTGTGTGTGTGTGTGTGTGTGTGCGCCTGTGTGTATGTGTGTGTGTATGTGTGTGCCTGTGTGTGTGTGTCTGTGCGCCTGTTTGTGTGTGCGTGTGTGCCTGTGTGTGTGTGTGTGTGTGTGTGTGTGTGTGTGTGTGTGTGTGTGCGTGTGTATGTGTGTGTGCCTGTGTGTGTGTGTGTGTGCATGTGTGTGTGTGTGTGGCCAGAGGCAGGGCTGGTCTCAATTAGACCGGCTGAACAAAGGACACTCCACAACTGAAAGAAACAGCAGGAGAGATGGCAGAGGGGGCAATGACCCTGTCGACCCTAAACTGGACTGCTGGGCAGTCGCTCTAAAGTCCGTAATTGTAACAGGTTAAAGAATACGTAGATGACCACAGACAGGCAGAAAGGCAGAACTTTGCAGCCAATCTGAACACTAAAATTACATAGTGGTAAACATTGAGTGCAGCTTCACCAATAACATTTTCCTGTTTGTCTCAGTCAGTTGAAGCGATGTGTGTTCATGCGAGACGTGTGATAGGAAGATGGAGCAGATTCCTGCTTTTTGAGGTCTTGCAGGTCATTTTAAAACTCCACCGCTCTACAGGATAAGAGCATCTGCTAAAAGGCTGTAATGTAGAGAGAGAGGAGAGCTGAGAGAGAGAGAGAGAGAGAGAGAGAGAGAGTGAGAGGTCTGGAGCCAGAGGCGGAGACAAAGCGTTCCTCACAGAGACATAGTGTCCTGGACAGAGACTGCAGCTCTGGCATACTTTCACCGGGAGGAACACCGCAGTCCATGTGGGTCAGAGGAGAACAACACGGGAATTACACAACAGTCAAGACCCCTACTTTCATATTCCTGACATTCCGTCTTAGCGAAATTACGAGACTTCCCTGGCATTCCGACCTGGAAGCAACACTTCTGCACCGGGAACAGATGACTCTGCCAGGGGGGATAGGAGAAGCCCGTTCTCATTGGTCAGCGGTTTGGTCTCTGCTCGTGACACGGAAGCCCCACCTCCTGGCAGTGTGACATCGTTCAGCCAGACCAGGAAGGAGTGTTGACGTGTTGCTATGGAAGCGCAAACGTGTGGATGTTCTGGATTCGGCCCGATAGGCTACACAGCGATGACAGCACAGGAAGAGCTGGCTCACAGACGGCCAGCAGTGCTATGCTCCGAAACGCATCAGTCTTGTTTTCTCTTAATACTTAATACTTAATGTATGAGGCTTAACTATAAATATTATAAATACTTTTAAGCTATAGAATGTATTATATGACAATGTAATGGCAAAATGACTAAAAGCAAATTACTTGAATTTAGTTTAGTTTTCTCAAATTCTGTTTTATATACTAAGATATATAAATATGTATTATTAACACATATTTTAATATAGAGGGAAATGCAATAATCATATAAAAAAAGTTTTTGGTTTTTTTTCTTAAAGGCCTTACATTTGAAATTCAATTTATGAATTAGTACTTCGTAGCAGTTCTTTGAAATTCACATTGAAATTTGAACAGTGTTTTTGCTGTTCTCTCTGAAATCTTGCACTCTGCATCTTTCTCAGTAACTCGTTTAGTTAGGAACGTCACATGGGTCAACCGGCCCACAGGATTCGCTACATTTGTGATTGCTGCAGCTGTTGTTGAGGATCCCTTGGCTGAAATTGGACAAACAGAAACACAAAGGTGAGGGAAGGAACGCACCTGGAGGTCGAAGAACTTGCTGTAGCGTCGGAATATGACTTCTGTAGATCCATCGGACCAGGAGACCTTGATGATGTAAACCTGGGAGAGAGGAGATAAAAGCAATGCAGTGAATTTTGGGATATTCAGGAGACCAGGACACTCTTTCTCCCCTCTTATTGTTCACCTCCTCATTCCTTTCCACCCGTGGGGAGAGGCCAGAAAGGAGAAAACGTGAATTAGGCAAACGGCATGTCCTTGTCCTTCAAACGTAGGTTCACAGACATGGCAGTTACAGACGTGGAGCAGTTACAGACAGATGTAGCAGTTACAGCCGTGGCATAGAAGTGGCACGTGGGGAGAGGTGGATCCACAGGTTGATCCTTTTTTAGGCCACGAATTCCCAAAAAAATAGTTTCACGAAGGATGCGTTCATGTATGTTTCCTTGCTCAAGAAAAGACTCCTAAGTCTTCTCGCTCTTAGCAGGAACATTTTACGGGAATTCCCTTAAAGGTGCTGGACCTCGATCCTTTCCCAGGTCAGGCAGAGAATGAGGTGACAGGAGGTGAAAAATAAAGGATCGGAAAGATCCCCAAATCATGCTGGGGCCTGAGTTTCAGAGCCCGCAGTGTTTGTAAGAGCTGAGTGAGATCAAGCTAAATATTAACAAATTATTGTTTTCATTCCTTTAAATGAATCCACTTTATCCAGACTTTTCAGTATCTCACTCTGAGATCTGTTATTGGGCTTCATAAATGTCACACATTATCGTGAGTAATAAAAACAGCATTCAGCCAAGCTAATAAACATGAGGGAAGCTCATTTTCTCAACAGCAATAATCTAATCCCATTCCACAACATATTACAGACTTCACCAGCTCTACAAACAGCTCATAAGGTAGGCTGAGGGGTCGAAGCGTGGAAAGACTCTCAGAACAGACTGTAAGCACCCTCATCCCTGCTCCAACTGCACTGACCCAAAACACATCCATGAGACAGCACTCAATAGCAAACCTCAGGTCAATAACAAACATTACTTGACATATTTGAAATACCAACATTTTGGAGCGAAGGCTAAATGGAATAAATTATTTTAGAGGGACAGCAATACCAGGTATGGCACTATGGCCATCAACCAAATTCAAGTTTTGGACCCTATAGCCTATAGTTCTGCTGCATGTAGCCTAGTGACTAAGGTGCTTGAATGGGACCTGGAATGTTGGTGGTTCAAATCCCAGTGTATCCACAGGAAGATAGGTGCAGCCTGCCCTTGAGCAAGGCCCTTAACCCCACATTGATCCGGGGGCGACTGGTCTCTGCTTCGTCTAATCAACTTTAATTTGTTTGGATAAAAGCCTCAGCTAAATAGCTAATGTAATGTGTAATGGTAAAAGTGTAGATATGTAACTCAAATAATTACAGTCGGTATTACTTGCCTAAATTGATTTTTTTTATGAAAATAACAAGACGGAACACAATGACATTTGTTCCAGAAAAGCGGTTTCCTGGTGTTGATATTTTATCAGCAGCAAACAGCAAAGAGAAAAGTACAGGGGCTAACTATAGACCCCTGAGGAAGAGAGGTGTTCTGCCGCTCACGCCTCACACTTCCCACTTCCCTTCATCAGACGTAGCCATCAGGGCTAGCGCAGACCACAAGCGTCGCGAGGAGACCAGTCCACCGCACAGTCTGGCTGGTGTTGATCATGAGCAGGTACGCGTGGAACGATGACCACATGTCATCTCATGGTCTTACCAGAAATAAACCTATTTTTAACCTGGCTGACACATGATGGGGTTTTACTCATTCACAGAATCTGAAAGTCCTTCTCACCAACTCTCCAAACCACTTCCTCCTGACACACACACACACACCCCACACCCCCACTCATAAAATGGTCAATTTAGTTTGCTCTTTGTTCACGGGAGACTGTGAGACAATCATATTATTTGTGAAAGCGAATCCTGGCGTGATATAAGCCTAATTTGAGTAATCTATAGGTGACTGGAAGAGACATTAAGCTAATAATGTGCCAGCAGCAGTCTTTTTTAATGCAATCAAACTGATCACTGAGATGTGTGTATGTGGCATGAGCCCCTGCCTTCCTGGCAATATTAGTACCTTACAACCTGCATAATAATAAATCGACTCTCTCATAATTGTAAATGGAGAGCTACCAAAAGCAAGTCTTATTTAAAATGGTAGTTTGCCACATCACATACTTTAGGTCTTGTTTCTGTGCACAGGCACACATAATAGGCCTAGAGTGATTTTATTAATGGATGAATTACTAGCCCAACCCCCCAAAAAAGATAGAAATAAAATACAAAAATAAAATATATTTAGGCTAAGCAGTCTTAGGAGTGATTCATAACCACAGTGTACAACCGTGAAGAAGGAAATGACCATGTTGAACATGCAGAACCCAATAAGCACAAGATCGCTGTGATTGCAACAGATATGACATCTGGATGTGATGGTGCATGGTTCTTTAGCTCTATTCCTGTAAATCTTCCCAGCAGTGACCAGACAGGGTCACACTTACAACTGGTAAACAGCACACTGCAGTTACCAGACAGGGTCACGCTGATGACTGGTAAACAGCACACTGCAGTGACCAGACAGACACACTGATGACTGGTAAACAGCACACTGCAGTTACCAGACAGGGTCACGCTAATGACTGGTAAACAGCACACTGCAGTTACCAGACAGGGCCACGCTGATGACTGGTAAACAGCACACTGCAGTGACCAGACAGACACACTGATGACTGGTAAACAGCACACTGCAGTGACCAGACAGACACACTGATGACTGGTAAACAGCACACTGCAGTGACCAGACAGACACACTGATGACTGGTAAACAGCACACTGCAGTTACCAGACAGGGTCACACTGATGACTGGTAAACAGCACACTGCAGTTACCAGACAGGGTCACTCTGATGGCCGGTAAACAGCGACACACTGATGAGCATTAAAAGGCTCTCTGACTTACTTCCTGCTGATGTCCTACCATCTGGCAGGATGAGCTTCCCCTGACATCACCACATCCTGATGTGACACTCTGCCACGCAGCCCGGCTATGTGACTCAGTCATGCAGCCTTTCATCAAAATGGTGTGTGGGATCATTTCTAACCATTTACATTTTGGAAAGTATAATATATAATATATGTACAACCATGCTTAGTCACATGTGCATGCTTGGATATTTTGGGTTCAGAAAATTCACTTCTGAAAATGCAACCAGGATCTAAATCTGAACTGATCAAGCCATAATATCAGACCTATGCATCCACTGAATATATTGCTCTTTCTTTGTCAGATTTTTTCTTTACATTTCACATTACATTTCAATATATGGAAGAAAGAATTCACCATAGAAGGGCCACCTTGGGGTAACTTGACCAAGCATCTGTTCTAACTGCAATCAGGATCACCATTAAATCTGCACAAATAATTGGATCAGCATTTTTATAAATTCCAGGAAAAGTGTAGCATATGAAAAATAGGCTAAATGCCAGAACAAATGTTGAGCAAGTCATTCCAAGAAAACAAAGTCCTTAAAAGGCTTTTATAAATACGTAGCATCTCCAAGACTCCCACAAATCGATTTTCTGTCCCCCTCCCCACCCTGACACCACTTAGTATGAAGAATCCCCAGGTGCCCTTTAACCCTTTAAGGTGTGAGATCACAATACGTGATTAGAATGTTGTTACCTGAACCTTCTAATGATGATGTAACGATCACCACTGGTAATTGAAGGCAGTGGAGTTCTAGAACACGGACTGAATTTTGAGAAGAAAAAAAAAAAAAAAAAAACAACATTCCAAAAAACCTACTCTTCAAAGAGAAGGAAAAAGAACTTCAGGCCTTATGGTACGAGGCCTAATGCTTAACAGTACTAATTTTCCACCAAATACGGTTGCTGTGGTTACACTGAGTCTCCCCTGTATTTTCTCCATGCAGATTTCAGAACTTGACAGCTGCAGTGGTCGGTGTCCAAATGATCGAATTCCATCCATGGGACATTCAATAACAGCTCAAAAGAGTGATGTCATCTGGCACAGTGCAATCCTCTGAGGATGACCGCGCCTGTAGCCCGAAAATAAAGAGCATACAAAATATAGGCCTAGCCTATACCGCCCTCTCCATTTAACCATGTCTGTGTTCCGCTTTCTTTCCCCCGCAAATGCTGCAAAGTCACTTCCAATGTAACGACTACAAATTAGCCTAAATTAACACTTCAGGCTGTAGTTTAAGGGCATATGAGGATGAAGAAAAGAAGGATTATTTTACAAACTGTATTAAATCCAACTTCTACAGCTGCAACATTGACATGTGCAGAGTTCTAAACGACCTAAACACAAGTCATATTCTCCTTTCAGTAAAGTTAACAAGAGGCTATATTCAAGCCATTCACTTTGAAGCAGTAGTAGCCTATGGGATCTTGTTAAAACGTAACAGCTTGCTGGCTGATGTACAAGCACAACAAACACTTTCGTTCTGAAAGGAAGAGAAAAAAAAGGGTAGGGAGGTGATCGGAAACGACACAATGATTGTGTCTGGCGAGGAGCTTCTACAGGCACACTTCCCAAGACTCTAAACTCACAGGCTGTTTGAACAACCCAAGGCTCATAACACACTATCACACACACAAACACACATATATTGGTGTGTACAGTATGTGTGTGTTATTATACAGTATACACATAGGCAGACAAATATTGAAGCCCAATGTAGGCCATAAAATAACCCTACACACCCTGCCCAAATTTGTAATTAATGTTAACATACAACCTAGGCCACTACGTTATGTACATTGTAACTAATGTTTAATCTTGTTCCAAAAACAGGGGGGGAAAAAATCTTTAAAATCATTATCTTCAACAGAAACCATTTCCACATGTTGTACTTAAAGGGCAATTCATCTGGTTTTAGTTCCCCCATGGAATCCAGCCTGCATCACTCCCAAGCATGCGAGACCCAGTGATATTAAAGGATCTCTGTGATGTCATAAAGTTTCATATCACAGTAAAGCATCATCATTTCATTTCTGGTGCCCACATACTAGAGTGCACATGCACATGCACACACACACACACACACACACACACACACACACACACACACACACCATTTCATCAGCACCACTTGAAAGCCCAGACACACTTTTACCAAATTAACTCCTCAATTTGCTTCACACAATAGACAGCTAAACTCCAGCAGGCTCCATGCCAGCAGGACACACCATATAGTATAATGTGAAACAGAAACCCTGAGGTGGCTGGTTAATACAGGCAAAAGCACAGACACACTGTTCACCACTCTGCCAAGACCAATCACCAATGAGATTATTTATTTATTGTCATGGCTTTGTGCAAAGTATCAAGCCAATAATATCTTAATGAAAACAAAGCAAAGAAGGACATTGCCTGTAGTTATAACTGACAAGTACATGTGATTTCATTCCTAATTTATGGCACAGAGAAAGCATGACAGGGGGAAAATACGCCCATTTCCACCTGCTTTTGAAACCAGGAGCAATATCTAAACATGTTAGAGAAAGCACAGTCCACAACACCAGATGCGGTGTTGTGCAATATGCATAGACAGGGATAGGACAGTCTTTGTTGAAACATTCCTTCCTCCTGCCCTGCATGGACAGTTTGTGTGTTTCTATCCTGAGCCACAATACAAGTGTCTCCATCCTGAGCCACAATACAAGTGTTTCCATCCTGAGCCACAATACAGGCCCAGTGAGCTGCCAGTATGCCACAACTACAGAGGAAATATCTTAAAAGACAGGAGTACAGCTTTTGCTGCTTTCTACAGGTCAAGAAGAATGGCAAAGCAAAAAACGAAAATACAAATTAAAAGTCCACCTCTATCAATCCCAACATAGTACTTACAATGATGTTATCATGGCAATTTCCTGGACACCATCCATAAAAATAAATCTACTTGAGTCCGACAGCAATACAAATTTGGGTAGGAATAGAATAACAGCATAGCCCTAATGGCTTAAGAGTACAAATTGAAATGTCAGACCCATAAAGAAGTCTCTGTCGAAGGTTTACTGCAAGTTTAAAGAGAAGCAGGAAGAACAGTGACTACATTAACTCAAAGTGAGATGCCTGTCCTTTACCATAAATGAATGAGCAAGAAAATCTTAGAAGGCATTTAAAAAGATAAAAAGTATTCAATTTAGTGCGCAAACGACAGACCTTAAATACTCTAAGCAAGCCATCAACATGTGGAAGCTTGCATTGCATGGATGGGTGTTCTGTGAATTATCCATTCATTTTAATGATAATCAATTTCAAAGAAACAACCTATTATATGGTACACTGTTGAATGAAGGCAGGAAATTAGGGCAGTGTGCCAGAACAGAGAACTTGGATAAAGAAATGCATTGCTATCTAAAATGTAAACATTATAATTGTCAGGAGACAATGGCAGTCGTGGAGGATGTTGACTAGCTAAAACATCACATACGCACAAAGGGGCACTACAACCAAAAGACTTTACAGTCCTACTCAGAATTGAGTTGGCATTCTAAGCGCAACACACTTACAATCCGTTTCTAAAAGTTCCAATGGCTGTAGGCTACACGTACGTAGTACGCACATATAAGTCAGGTATCTACGTGTACAAACTATGCTAAAGTGTAATTAACAGCGTAG
This sequence comes from Conger conger, assembly GCF_963514075.1. Classification (NCBI taxonomy): domain Eukaryota; kingdom Metazoa; phylum Chordata; class Actinopteri; order Anguilliformes; family Congridae; genus Conger; species Conger conger. Next base: position 26,959,148 of record NC_083766.1, on the reverse strand, counting down.
CTACCTGCGCACACTGCATATAGAGCTACAGTTCCGACACTTACAAAATTACACAATTTGCAGATGTTAACATCTGTACACGAAGTAACTCCTGTCGTTCTTTTTAGCTCGAGCGTAAACGCCAAGAATATTAAGTTACAAGGCGCCACAGAATCACCTCTTTCAACAATCCCAGACACCGAAGCTTGTAAGGCTAGAAAGCTACCTGATTTCCCCTAATCATGCCTTCCTGTTATCTCTAACTGTACAAAAACACAAAAACTTTGTCACATCTGTAGTATCACCAATTATTGTTGTGTATTGTTCCACCGACGATTCGTTAGCTGGGATTTGGGCGATTATGATTTAGATACAGCGATTCCGTCCAAACAAAGGGAACTTGTTGCCAAAAAAGCCAGCAAGGCAAACGAACAATAAGAAAATCTATGATCTTTCACGATTAAGAAATACCATTTAATTGGACGACTTACATAGTGTTTATTGGGATTTCTCCTCTTCTGAACATCTTGGACTGTTACTTCTTGTACTACCCGTCTGGGCATGGTGCAGTCCGTCCGAATCTCAATAAAAATCAACTGTCCAGCTTTCCAAAGATCAGAGCCAGTTGAAAAAGTTACAACGCGCAATTGATGTCATTCGTGTGGTTCCGATCTGTAAGCGCTTTGTACGTGGAAAAAGTCAGGTGTTAAGTCTAATTTACATGCATGAATCTCTGCAAATTCCCCGTAATACATCCAGTCCTTTCTTCTCTCGTCGGTCTTTCTTACTGGGGTCTTGCAGTTTGCTGGACGGCCTGCCCTGAACCGAACTCCCAGCCTATCCCAGCTCACCGACAGCAATTTGCTTGCAAAATGACTTCCACAGACCAACCCTGCTTAAAGGAAAAGCACAACCGACCAAATATAAATAAATGGCTGACGTGTCGAAGAAAAACGGAAAAAGCTAACTCTCCTTCCCTTATACTTTTGTCGAGAAGCTTAAATTTGAGGTTTTCTGAGTTATTGAAAAGTTTTGTTTTGAAAAGTTTTGATGTTACTGAAATTCAGACCACTTAATTGTCCGTGTTTTACTTTCAACCACAAGGTGGCGCAATTAGACAACCACAACCATAAATGAGAGGTTATTTGATCTGTGAGGTGTAAAACCTTATCAATAGGATCAAAAATAGCTTGATCAAAATCCAAAATCATAATCCAAAAACAGCCAAAAATGAAACTACAGTAGGTTTATTAAAAGATACAATTATGAAAACTCCCATGCAACCAACCGCAATGAAGCACTGTTGAACTAATAAAGAAAAACATCACATCAATGCAGAAAGTTCCCATAGACAAAAGACCAGTCCAGTGCCATGTGATCAACAAAAACGTGGCCTCAGTCTATGCGATGACCACTATGTTATGGCCTGCATGCTGAGAGTATGGGAAATATGTATGTGTGTGTGTGTGTGTGTGTGTGTGTCTATTGTGCGTGTGGGGCACGTGCATGCATATGTGTGCATGTGGGTGGGTGCTTAGCTGAAATGAGAGAAGGTGTACATGCACGTGTGCACCTTTTGACAGGTATGAAGTCCATCCATCCATCCATCCATTATCTGAACCCGCTTATCCTGAACAGGGTCACTGGGGGGCTGGAGCCTATCCCAGCATACATTGGGCGAAAAGCAGGAATACACTCTGGACAGGTCGCCAGTCCATCGCAGGGCACACAAACCATTCACTCACACACTCATACCTTCGGGCAATTTAGACTCTCTAATCAGCCTAACATGCATGTCTTTGGACTGTGGGAGGAAACTGGAGTACCCGGAGGAAACCCACGCAGACACGGGGAGAACAACTCCGCACAGAGAGGCCCCGGCCGATGGGGATTCGAACCGAGGACCTCCTTGCTGTGAGGCTGCAGTGCTACCCACTGCACCATCCGTGCCACCTAGGTATGAAGTCCCCCTCCTGAAATAAAAGCCCAATTTAGTCCCATAGGTGGAAGGAACCTGGACCTCTCATGGAGAGACCATGCTTACATTATTTGTTATGTATATTGAAATTGTTCGTAGTAACTTAACAACTTGCTGGAGACTATCCCAGCATGCATTGGGCACTGATATATCTATGGGCAATTGAAAGACTCAAATTAGCCTAACCTGCATGTTTTTAGACTGAGGGAGGAAATCCACACGGACGGAGAACACACAAACTCTGCACAGAAAAGCCATCATAATGGCATTAATAGCAAGTTAGCTTAGCTTAGAATGAAGAAAGGAACAGTAACCAATTTGATACATACACAAATAACATGGAAGACAACGATTGTACCTGTAAATAAAACCCCCAAAAAGATGATTCATCATGGACAGATCACCTGGTAGAATACAGGACTGATTAATACAGCAATCATTATAATGTACTAGGATGAGAGACCATTGCTGGAAGCGGTGTTGGTGGGCTGTCTCTCTGGTGAAATAAACCCCAATGGCCCAGTGCAGTGATGGGGACACTGTGCTGTAGGAGGTGCCATCATTAGGATGAGATGTAAAACCGAGGTCCTGGTTCACTGTGGTAATTATAGATCCCATGACACTCATTGCAAAGAGTGGGGGGTTCCCCGGTGTCCTGGCTAAATTCCCAACCTTACTCTCTCAACCTGCCACCTAATCATCCCCTAATTTAATTGGCTAAAAATGGTTCTGTTCCACTCCAGCTCAGCTCTGGCGCAAAAAGGCTGCCGTGCATTACCCAGGCTGTATAAATGCCATAGAAATGCAAGAAATTATTCATTATTTATCAATTCATATTTAATAAATATGTTAATGGGATGTAAACATTAATAAATATATCAGTATGAACCTAGTTTTTCTATGACTCTAATTAGTTATATTAGTTAGCTAGCTACCTAGAAACAGTTGCAACAAACGGATTTAGCCAGCTTGGGGGGCAGTTGGGTACATAGTATAAGTATTTAGTTGAACAGGGATTTCAAAATCCAGTTCTGCAGGTTTGGAAACAAGGAATGTGAATATTTTAGCCAATCAAAGATTCATATTAAGCACTGCATATTAAGCTGAGTTGTACTCGTGAACAATAGACTGTGGCCCTCTAGGATTTAAACCCTTGGTCAGAAGGTTTTTCATTGACGTTCAGGTTTCCTAAATCTCTCCATTCAAAATTAACATCTTTGATGTTAACATCATGACTACAGTAGGCTATAATACTGTGTCCAACATATATTTAACATAGCAAAATTGGATTTAAAAAGTCTGTCACCCGTGCAAGGATTACACTTTCTTAAACCTGTGCAATGTCTTATATCATATTGAAGTTATATCGACTGAATGAGGATCCGATTAAAAATCAAAATAGTTTCTTCATTCATTTCCTCATGAAAATCGTACAATATCGACGTCCTAACTCCCATTCATGCGGGGTTTGGCCATCATGGCAACCTGAACCTGTAATCTAGCCGTTTCCAAGTGGGCGGTTTCCAAGTCTGGGGTTGCCTGGTTTATATTCATGACACTGTGTACCGAAATACACACTGTCATGAATATATTTTATCATACGATGAATGGTGTTTGGGTGGACTCTAATTGGCACTGCAAGGTTTAGCTTCTTAAAATATGCGGCGTATCGTGGAAGGAAATAAATAAGCGTAGTTTACATAAATCTATCTCCACTCCTGGCTTGACTAAAGTTAGGCAGGCAGCAATGCTAGGGCAAATTGGCTTACTTGCTACGTACCAGTTACCGAACTACCCTCCTACTCCTAGCTGGCTAAATCCGTTTGTTGCAACTGTTTCCAGGTAGCTAGCCAACTAATTTAGACCATCAGGTTTCCGGCTAATGTCTCTCGTTGATCTCTCAAGTCTTTAGCTAGACAAGCTGACATAGCCTAAGTAGTAGTGTAGTATGTTTGTGTTTTCATACGAGTCTCTTGTGTTAGCCAGTGTAGCCGTGACCTGTATTATCGCTAAACTAACCCGTGAAGGAAAGCACAATTTGCCTAATGTTTGTCAACACCCAATGGTGTTGCTAGTCTATTTTGGTAATTAGAGCCTCGACGTCGTACACACAATAATCATGACAAATGACACTAAACAAACATAACTAACTAAAGTTAGCGTAATCCAATGTGTAATTGACGTGTCAGTCTAGTTTATTGGCTCGCTAGCTAAATTACAGTTATTTGTGCATTCTGTTTTGCCAATGAGTTGGCTAGTATCAGCAATTCACATTCTAATTAAGTTAACGCTAGCAACCAATTAACATCGCAGCACTGCTATGTTAGCTAATATACACGGTTAGAGTTAACTAACATTAGTGGACAACTCTGTAAACGTGTTGACCATTGTAAATTAAGTTATAGCTAGCTGTAGCTAGGTAGAAGTTTACCAGCGTGTGAAGTATTGTGTTCTCTGGTTGATAACCTCGCTGATCTTGCTGTGTGGAGAGTATGACGACGGAGTGGTGATCTGCATGCGTCAGGTTTCACACTAGAGACGTCGGGTGATAGGAAGTGCGACAGATTGAGGCAGGTATGTTAACGAAGACTTTGGTATTGAAAGTGTAACAGCACAATGTCTCACCAGGTAAAGATTTTCCGTCTCGTGTGTTTGGACAATAGAGATTGGAGCACAAGAGCGTGACAGTCTTGAATGAAAGCTAACTCATGGCAGGTATGTCTGGAGCAGTCAGTGGGTCTACACTACAGCAGAACAGTAAATTGAGTTGAATGGGGTACTTCGTCAGATGAACTGGGCATTTCTCACATGCACCAGTTTTATGGTTGAATTGAAGAATCTTTTTTTAATGGTTGCATGTTATAACGTATGAATAATCGAATTGACTTGCCTAACAACTAACTAACACCGTGGTGCAGTGGATAGCACGGTTGCCGCATGGGAACAACTGGAAACCGGGCCTGGGCCTTTCCGTGTGGAGTTTGTATGTTATGTCTGCATAGGTTTCCACCTCCTACAAGGACATACAGGTCAGGCTACTTGGTGCAGGGGTTTGCTCTAAATGAGCTTGTGTGCTCAGTCAACCTGCCAGGTATAAGTAAAGGTGAAATTGAAATGTAATTAAACACATGCAATGACAAAGAAATGGATGCATGGGTTGCTTCTGTGGTTGTTCCACGATGTTGGGGCATTTCTTGCCTCTTCCTTCGGAGAGACGGTGATGACTAATCCTGAGGCAGGATAGCTCGCAGATCAACAGGAATCTTCAGGGTGCGGGCCAGCACTTCGGAGGAATGTTTGCCAAACAAACACAGTGAACTGCAATAGCCTGCTTGCGTGACGGCGTCCTGTCGTGCTGCGTTCAGAAGCATCAGAACAATAGAGCCGGCTGCTTTAACCATGAAGACGCATGTTCATTCACACGGCATTCAAGGGTCCAATAGCTGTGCAGTGGCTACACTGGGGCTTGAACCACCAAGTTTCCAGGTGTCATTCATGTACCTTAGCCACGAGGCTACAGGCTGCCCCCAAGCCAGTCTGTACACTTCTGCTCTGAATCAGGGCTGGGTATTGGATGGGAGCTCTGGGGATCGAACACTGTCCTGGAGGGCTGGTCTGACTTACAGAAAGCAGTTGTTTGGGGACAGTAAGGAAGAAAAATACCCAGCGGTCAGCACATATCAGATTGAATACCTTACATCACACTTACTACTGTACGTACACAGACCTGTGGCCTAAATCCCGACTACTGTGTACAGCAAATAATCGAATCAAACCAACAACTGAAATATCAGGAACAATTTTAAGTATTAGAATTTAAATGATTGAACTATTCCAACCCTTAGCCATTGTGTATAAATAAAAAGTGCACACTGAGGAATTCAGTGAGAGCGTATTCCAAAAGCACACCTTATTTCACCCTATCTTGCCCTTCTTAACCAGCTCTGCTTTAATTTCTCACTGAGGTGCATGTATTCAGGGTTGGCTAAAGCGTTGTGGCTGAACTGTTTTAATGCCCGTGTTGGGGCCGAAGCAGAGGGCGCTGTGTCCCTGCAGTGTGTGGGGGTCAGACAGCTTGTGGAAGTGCAGTACCATATGACGGACAGCTGGGGTTCACCCTGTGGTGACGAACAAGCGGGTCCAGGTAAGCACCTTATTGAGCATGAGTGTGCCCTGCCTCTCTCCGCTGATGTCACGGCCGGTCTGGACGTCACCTCGGGGCTGAGAGAGGACGTCTCTCTGTGACTTAGCGCTATTGCGAGCGGCGTCTGTTCCAGGATCCCAGCGTCTGCATCGTCTGTCCAGTCTCAGACCGCTGTGGGACACCTCAGGGGAAATGATTATCACAGTTCTGGTTTTGGGATTCGGTCTGGAGCACGGGCTATGGGGGAGTGCAGTTGAGGAAAAGAGCGATTGGTATAAGTGATAGATCAGCGGACGCAAGGAGGACTAGCGCATAGTCACTAACCCCCCCGATCACCTCTCTCCTTCCAACCGACAGAATGAAGAGGAGGAGAGCGACCTCCGGCCCGGACGGCCACCCCCCCCCCCCCCCTTCTTCTGACGGGGGCAGGACCAAACGCCCAGCCAGGGTTGCCAGTCTCCAGCGCGATCCCCCGCTCCACACATCCAGTGGGGAGGACTGGGGGAACCTGCCCCACCACGTGGTCCTGCAGGTGTTCCAGGTGTTCCCTGGTGGAACAGGCCCGCGCCTCGTCCGTGTGCCGCCACTGGAACCAGGTCTTCCACATCCCGGACCTGTGGTGCAGGTTCGAGTTCGAGCTCAACCAGCCCGCCACATCCTGCCTGAGGTCCACCCACCCGGACCTCATCCAGCAGATCATCAAGAAGCACGCCCAGCACCTGCAGTACGTCAGCTTCAAGGTGAGGCCCGCCAGGGTGTGCACGTCTACCTAATAAATTGATCACTGAGTGTATATTCCACAAAATTAATACAATTGTAGGCCTAATACTTGTGTATTTTCACACCAAAGCTTTTTTCCGTTCAGTTTCTGGGAAACGATTTGAATTAGATTAGATTTTTACGTCATCGTGTACTAGTGGTCGTGTATGTCGATCGAATTTCTGTCAGTTTTCCGCTCCCCTCCAATCAGTATCCTTTCACCCAGTAGCGTGCATCCTCATTTGACGTCCCCCTCTTCATTTAATCTCAGTCAAATCGACTCCACTTACTTCATGAATTGTCCCCGAAAGATCCGTTTCTCTGGAATATGCGTCATACTGCAGCAGCTAGAGCTGCTCTCTGTTTTGGCTTGTCTTTAAGCCCCGACCTGCTTATGACGTTAAAGGGAACATTTTAAAACTAAACATGTGACATCTCCCAACCCACCTGAATTTGGAAAGTCCAGTTTGCAAACTGTGTACAAGGATACATTTCGGAAAGTGTAACGGATGCTAAAAATGTAAGCTTGCAGTCAAGTATTTACTATACTGAAGTGTTGGATATGAAGGGATCAGTTTCACAGCACTGGAGTCTTAATTTCCTCCCATATTGCTCTCACACACAGTGCCTGTGTGATTTTACGCTTCTGTAATGAAATGGTTGGTTGATTTTAATTTTGAAGCAAGTCAGTTTTTTCCCCAGTTTCCAAATGAGCATTCTAAGCATCTGCAGGTTACTCTCCTGAAATATTAAGCTTGAACTTGTTATTCAAACACTGTCACTTCACAATTTTCACTGAAATTGAGTGCACACAACCTTCGCATTCCTGTCTGCCGCCAGTTCCCCGAATGCACTGTGAAGCAGGTGGTGGCCCTTCTATATATTAGCACAAGCCAAGTGCCTAGCAAAAGAGAATTTCAGTTCAAATTCTGAACAATATTTTGTTCAGATAGCTCGGTATATTAGCAACAGACTGTATCTGCAACTATTCACGGAGGTTGTTGTGGTGATGAAGAGTGTGGAATGTGCAGTATAAGCCTGGACCCTCACTCTCTTCTGTAGTATAACCCTGAAAAAAAACAAAAAAAGAATCAGCTCCTCCCAATATTTTGGTCTTATATCTTGACATAAACTCTTTTTTGCTTAGTAATGCAAAACTATTGCCAATGAGGTGAGGTAGTTTCACTCATTTCAGGATTTGCTAATGCTGGTAAGAAAATTTCACTTTTTTCCGCTGTTTTGCAGTGTAAGCCTGGACCCTCACCTGGCCTGTCTCTCAGGTGGACAGCTCAGGTGGACAGTACAGAGTCTGCAGAGGCTGCCTGTAACATCCTGTCTCAGCTGGTGAACTGCTCCATCAAGACCCTGGAGCTCATCTCCATCTCCCAGCCCAGCTTCATGAGCGTGTCTCCAGGTGAGTGTCTCTACGCCCAGTCTCACTTCGTCTCAGCGCTGACGGTGGTGTTTGTGAACTCCAAGTCAATGTCCTCCATAAAGATGAACGACACCCCGGTGGACGACCCCTCCCTTAGGGTGCTGGTGGCCAATAACAGCCACACGCTGAAGCTGCTGAAGATGAGCAGCTGCCCCCACGTCTCCCCGCAGGTGATCTGGCAACCCACCCCAGGAAGAGCCCATGAACGGGTCACCCTGTATGACAGCGCTGTCACACAGTACCACAGGAAGAGCCCATGAACGGGTCACCCTGTATGACAGCGCTGTCACACAGTACCACAGGAAGAGCCCATGAACGGGTCACCTTGTATGACAGCGCTCTCACACAGTGCCACAGGAAGAGCCCATGAACGGGTCACCCTGTATGACAGTGCTCTCACACAGTGCCACAGGAAGAGCCCATGAACGGGTCACCCTGTATGACAGCACTCTCACACAGTGCCACAGGAAGAGCCCATGAATGGGTCACCCTGTATGACAGCGCTGTCACACAGTGCCACAGGAAGAGCCCATGAATGGGTCACCCTGTATGACAGCGCTGTCACACAGTACCACAGGAAGAGCCCATGAACGGGTCACCCTGTATGACAGCGCTGTCACACAGTGCCACAGGAAGAGCCCATGAACGGGTCACCCTGTATGACAGCGCTGTCACACAGTACCACAGGAAGGGTCACCGTGTATACCAATGCTCTCACTCTGTGCCATGGAGGGCTGTCTGTGTGCTGCCTTTTATTCCAGCCTCAGATCTACATCTCAATTATAAAACTCATTCAATTATTGCTGAATTATACCTGTAGGTGTGTGCATGATATATAAAGTGAAATGTGTTGTGTGTTGTCTAACTAACAACTGTTGCTTATAGTCTGTGCTTTAAGGCAGTTACATGCATATGGCTGAATGAGTAACCGGAGCCAATTCAGGCATCGTGAATTGTTTGGAATGATAACCTGCATATACACGGCCCTCCGTGGCAGTGAGTTTGAGACCACTGCTGTGTAAAGTGAGGTAGTGCAGTTATGCCCTGAGTTAGCACGGAGAGGCGTTTAGTGATGGCAAAGGTCTCTCTTCACTGATACCGACGCCGTAAATTCATCCAGCTTAGATTAGGAGGTCTTGTGTTTGTCTACTTGTCTGCGCGTGACTTATTTCCGTTGTAAAGTGAAGTGGGAGGATTAGAATGTGTGTCACACGAGGGTCTAAGCTGCAATTGCCCTTCTGAGTCACTAAAGTTATATGCACAGTAAATTGACCTACAGTGTACAGTACTAAATTGAGCCAGGAAACATTGAAGCCTCTGTGTATGGTATCCATCTAACACAATCTATCATATCTAACCCTCTTCTAGATCTATTCATTAGAATGTTCAGTCAGAATATCTGACAAATATGTGATTAGAATGCTTCTAACTGAACATTCTAATGCTGATATAACAATCACTGCAGGTAACTGAAAGCACTGGTGTTCTAGAAGACTGAATGACATTTCATTTTGAAAGAAAAAAAACCATTAAAAAAAAAAAAAGCCGCTCTTCAAAGGGATAATGGGAAGTTTGCTTGGCAAAGAATAATGTCTGAAGTAGAAATTGGCCTTTGCAGACAGCTTTGCTTCATTGAAGTATTTCTAGCAGGGCCAGGAAAAGGCGGATTGAAGATTTAGGTCTCTTGGTTATTTTGGACAAGGAGCTCCTTAAAGTGACATGGAGGCGCTGGACCGGAACAGGTCTCTGTGACGGTGGTAGAGTAGAACCAAAGATGGTAAAGGAGAAAGAAGGCCATCTCAAATATCTGTTCCTATTCCTCTTCAGCCTAGATGTACTGTGTACACTGTACAGTGGGTGTTTATAATGCAGTATGTGGGGTGTTAGAGAGTGTGTACACTGTACAGTGGGTGTTTATAATGCAGTATGTAGGGTGTTAGTGTGTACACTGTACAGTGGGTGTTTATAATGCAGTATGTAGGATGTTACTGGCTGTGTACAGTGGGTGTTTATATAATGCAGTGTGTAGTAGGCAGTGATATTTACCTTCCCTGATGCCCCTGTCCCAGGTGTCCTGTGTGTGGCGGATCAGTGCCACGGCCTGAGGGAGCTGCTGCTGAACTACCACCTGCTGAGTGACGACCTACTGCTGGCGCTGTCGCCAGAGAAGCGTCTGGAGCACCTGCGTGTGGACGTGGTGAGTGAGGCGGGCCCCGTGCTTCCCCACGCTGCGGAGCTTCCCCACGCTGCGGAGCTTCCCCACGCTGTGAGCTTCAGCTGGGAGGTGCTGGAGCGCCACTCGCCCTCCGTCATGCACTTCTACCTCCGCGACGACCAGTTCGGGCCCTTCTTCCAGGACCGGACGCCCATCACGCACGTGTACTTGGGCCAGACGGTGAGCAGGGCGGCGCTGGGGCGCGTGGGGCTGCACTGCCCCCGCCTGGTGGAGCTGCTGGTGTGAGCGAGCCCCTGGACGAGGAGCTGATCCGCATCGGGGAGCGCTGCCACAGGCTGGCCGCCGCGGGCTGGCAGCCGGGGGCCAGGGCGAGTGTGAGGTCACCTGCTCCGGCTTCCTGCGCTTCGTCCAGATGTGCGGCGGCCGCCTGGCCCAGCTGAGCATCATGGAGGAGGTGCTGATCCCCGACACGCAGTGCGGCCTGGAGCAGCTTCACGCTGAGGTGTCCAAGCACCTGGGCCGGCTGTGGTACCCCGATATGATGCCCACCTGGTAACCCCCGCTCACACCCGGTAACCCCCAAACCCACCTGGTAACCCCCGCTCACACCTGCTAACCCCCAAACCCACCTGCTAACCCCCGCTCACACCTGCTAACCCCCAAACCCACCCACCTGGTAACCCCCGCTCACACCCGGTCACCCCCAAACCCACCCGGTAACCCCCGCTCACACCCGGTAACCCCCAAACCCATCTGGTAACCCCCGCTCACACCCGGTAACCCCCAAACCCACCCGGTAACCCCCGCTCACACCTGGTAACCCCCGCTCACACCTGGTAACCCCTGAACCCACCCACCTGGTAACCCCCAAAACCACCCACCTGAATGAACTGTCCACACATAACTGTCACGGTGCAGGACACTGCTTCACATAAAGCTTTTATCAGTCTCTTTACTTCTGTTTTCTCCTCCACTCTCAGGTTTATTCTTACAATTAAGTGTTCATCAGTCTTTGTTATTGACGGTTGTAGCGTTTGCTTTTGGCTTTTTTTTTCTTTTTTTACGATCAGTTTGTCTGCATTCAGAAAAGGAGAAAAGGTCCCAAGGCTGCAGTGTGAGAATGGCATGTCAGGCTTATTTGTCACGGTTCATGGCCACTGGCAGTCTGTGTAGGCCCAGCCTGGCTCAATCACTCTAGTTATTGAGTTTACACCCAGGAATGATGTCACCCACCCCTGACTTTTCGTTGTCACATGTTTTTGCACTTAGTTCCAGAGAAAGTCATGAACTGACATTTTTTTTCCACCCTTCATCCCATTTTCTTAGTTTTATATATTTTTCCTGATGAACCTGGATATAAAAATTACGGAATGAGCAGCCGTCCATCAAGCAGAAAATGTCCCCACGATGTTCCTGGAATGTTTTGTCAATGTTATAACATTGCCAGTACGTGGCAACAACATTGTGAGAACGTTTTGCGTTGTCTGGGATGTATCCAGAAAGGATTCAAATAAACATTAACTCCATTCTATCAGTTCAAATTCCAAAAAAATATCTTTCTCATAAGGTACTGGCTGGAGGGTGTCTCGATGTCCTGTCAGCGAATTGACATATTTAAAGGTACGAGAAAGCTGGGCACACAGATTACTGTCATTACTCAGCGCTTTAGGTGAACTACATAAAGAAAAACAGCACTATGGGTAAGATTATGTTTTTCATATGCTTTTTTGATGACCCACGTGCTGTGGTACTGCAGGTGTGAAGTGCTCATATGCAGTATCTTGCATGCTTTGGAAGGCTACCACAGTGACATCACCCTTAAGCAATGGCAATATGTGTATATTTGTGTATGTATGGATGTATATATGTGTATGTATGTATTCACATAGAATGCGAGTATGTATATATGTATACATGTGTGATATGCATGTACTTCTGTAAAATGTTTTTATATCTCTACATGTTGAATCTATACAGTATCTCATAAGTTTTTGGCATCCTTATGATATTTGGTTTATAGGAAAGTGACTCTGGACAAGGAAGGATTTGTCCAAATATTGGAATATCATGTAATATTCGGTTTTGTCTGTAAAAAGGTGTTTTTAAAGGGGTCTTGTGCAAAAGTGTGGGCGCCCCTGTTCAAAAAGCTTTTTACAATTAATATCTAAGTGGAAATTGTTAAATAGTAGAGTGATAGCAGTGAGGCAGATATTACTTTTTCTTGGAATTTACTTTTCCACCACCAGGTGTTGAGGCATCCAAAATGCAAGAAATGCAGAAAAATGACAAAAAGGAAATAAAGGAAAATAGAAAAAAAAAATGTTTATATAAAGCTACGGCTACATCAGCCAAACAAAAGTACTTGAATAAACTCAGACTTCAATAATAATAAAATAATATAATAATTAATAATATTTAATAATAATATTTAATAATAACATTTAATAATAATAATATTATTATTAATAATAATAATAATAATAATAAGACCATACCTCACACAACTGAGGGATAAGGAGGACCTCGGCATTAGTTCCTTCCCCATAGAGATCTCCTCAACAAATGAAATGCCTTCCTTTTTAACAGGTAGACATGACCGCCCCAAATTGGCACACACCATGACATTCCATAAACACGGGTGTTTATATATCACAACACAAATACGTATCAAACAGCATTTAAAAAGGTACCTATTACACAAACACTACACCAGGCCTTTAAGTTTACAACAGTACATGGACACATGCCATTAAACTTACAGTAAGTGTTAAACAACACATAATTGATTTTATGATGACGCAAATGCGCCGATCGCGAACGTACCCAACCATATAGCTGTCCCAGGACGGGAGCGCGCTTCCCTAGAAGCACCAGGAAGAGAGCCAGCCGATAAGGCGGTAAGAAGCTATGTCTCTAAATCACTGCATTTAACAAAGCACTGTACATTAAATAAATATCATATGCTCACAGACATTGTACAAAGGCCCATATATTTTGGTTAACCTGCATATTTTATCAGAGCACAACATAGTTTTTGCATAACTGAGTGAATGACTTTAATGAACGAATGTGCGTGAAATGTTTGGCGAGTTTTAAACGCATGTGTGCACCCATCCGTTTATACTCACGCAAGCTCAACACGTAACACATCACAGTACTAGTGAATACTAGTGGAGGGAACATATGCACTTTATGAACGCAAGTCCATAATTTATGAAAAACGCATATAACAGTTCAGTGCGGCCACAATGAGGACGCGCCAATGAGCCGCGAACAGCGAACCTGACGTCTAAATGGTACATGACACATTCAATTTTTAAAGCAAGATTCCTTTTTTTTTTTAACAGTTTCAAAATAATAGGCCCTGTCCAAAAGTTTGGGAACCCTGTCAGTTAGTACTTTGTACCTCCTCCTCAGGCAAATATAACCGCTTGTAACCCCTAGCCAGCTAAGAGTCTTTCAATTCTTTCTTTTGGAATTTTTCCCCATTCTTCCTGGCAAAACCCCTCTAGCTCAGAAATATGCTTCTGCATCCTTGCATGTGTGGCATGTTTGATATCTCTCCACAGATTTTCCGTAATATTCAAGTCTGGGACTGTGGTGTCTTTCCTGGAGTGACTTTTGCTGGAATATCCAACCTCTTTTCAACTTCAATGTCTGGACTGACCGTCAAACATTAGCCTAGCCTCTAGAATTTCTAGAATCCAGTCTTCCTTCCATTTGCACAATATTTCCTGTACCCCCAGCTGCCACGCAACCCCAAATCATAATGAATCCAACTCCATGATTCACAGTTATTTGGTGGTGCCCTAAAAGTTCAATTTTGGTTTCATCAGTCCAAAGCGCATTGTTCCAGAAGGTTTCAGGCATTTTAATGGTCTCTTTTGCATACTTCAGATGCTTAATTTTGTGTTGAGGTTGTTCTTTCAGGCAACTCTGCCATGTAGGTCTTTGTTGTTTAAAGTATGTTGTTTTGTTGTCTTGAGAACAGCTTTTTCACAGTGATGTGTGGGTTCCTCTGAGCAGTTCTCACCAGGTCTCGGCCCATTCCATCTGAAATCTTTCTTGACTTCAACTGTTCCATATATCTTCCATTTTGTAATCCTGTTTCTGACAGTGGAAATGGGTAGTTTCCAATGTTGAGAGTTTTTGTAGCCTTCTCCTTCTTGGGGGAAATGAACCATCTTCATTCTGACATCCTTGGACAACTGTTTAGAGGACAGACAGAACAGCCACTGCAGTTGGATACATTAGAAGACATGGTGTTACTTCAGAATAGAAAGTTAAGCCCTGGAATTATACTCGCCTGACTGGGCCTTGGTAGTCATATTTTTTTTAAAGCAACAAAGAATAATCCAAAAGGGTTCCCAAACTTTTGCATAGGGGCTTCTCCCTTTTGTATATAATTTTTATGGAAAGATCTTGCTTTAAAATTTGCAGAAAGGTCACATGTTTAACTCTGCACCATTTAGAGTTCAGGTTTTCTTTCGATCACATACAGATTCATTGTAACACATTTAAACCAGGGGTGCCCAAATTGATGCCAAATGTGTACTATTTCAGTTAGCATTATCATTTTGCACATGACTCATAGCTTTTACCTTTTATGCAGGGAATAAGCTAACCTGGATTTCCATTTTGGAAGTTCATTTTTTAAATTTCTTGTTTGGTGATACAGAAAAGGCACCCCATCACATTAAATTACTGTCGTTTATTTAAAGCCTTATATTTAAATAAAATAAATATTTAATATTTTAAGGCATTTTGCATGCTATTACATCTGATTACATAAAATGATAGACCAATAAATAACTAGTGTTAGGATTTATAAAAACCCCAAGCATCAGTGAAGTTGAACTAAATAAGCATGGATGGTTTTTGCATATGTATATTGGAATATGCCCTTTTCAAAATATATTGTAACAGATGAATTTTCTAAATCCATAACGATTTAACATGATTCAATTCTTGTTCTTTTTATAGTTTCCTATTGTGGTTATTTTACAGTGATATGTGAACCTATTTGAGTTTACACAGCCTAGAGGCTGTTTTTGAATAAAAAAAAACAAAGGATTACATTTACACCAATACAGCTGCATCCAGAGGTATTTTTGTTTTCACTTTCAGATGCCAAGGTTGTCTGTCCATACAGAGTTTTTGAAGTTGTAAAAGTCCAAGTTATTAATTATATTATTCTTGGAGGAATCATCTTGAATTATCTGATAGCTGTCACGGTTGTTTTTTGTCCCAAGAGGATATCAGTTGCGCAGTGTCAGTTTAAATATTACCATTCTTAAAACACTGAATTTATTTTACATATACAAGAAAATTATCATTCTTATTCAAAATGAAAATGGCAGTGCACGTGTATACATTTAACAGACCCATACAAGCTGAAGTCATCATTTGAGTGGATATTATGTATATATACTATAATCTTGGGGCAAATGACATTGTCAAATCTGCACATTATTGCTTATGCACAAGTTTTCTTGAAGCCAGAAACCGGACATATAGGGAATCAAACCTACAACATTCTGCTTGCATACTATGCTCTCTCTATCTCTCTCTCTCTCTCACACACACACACACACACACTGGGGTTTCTGCTGTGATGTGAACTCATGAGGACGTGTGTTGTATTTATCTGAGTAATGATTTGTGGCAGGTATTATAATTCTTTAGTAAAACATGACATTGACAAATTGACTTAAAGCTCTGGAGGTGTTTATCCAGTAAAGTACCTTTAAAGAAAAAGGCTGGTTTACTTTCAAATTCTGTTCCGTGTTGCCACCTTGTGGTACATTTTACCACTGCATGTCAATATTACGATATGCTGCCCTCTGGTGGTTCAATATGGTATACCTCTGTCCTTACATATTTGCCAGCTGAAGTAGGTTTATTAGGTATACATTTTTTTCCCACTTGATATTGCGGAAAAGAACTCAAGAAAATCGTCTTGAATCACCTAGATCTGTCAAAATGAAAGTTCCCTCACCAATTTAATTATAAATAATAATACAATACAACAAATGGATAATGCTTGTTTAGGTTGCTCTTTCTCTGCATTCTGTGCTCACATGGTCTTCTCCTCTAATAGAAAGAGTTAATTGTGAAACTGAACCTAACCTCACACTCCAGGACCTGGAGATAGAAGGCATTCAATATATGAGGCAGGGAGTGTGGAGTTCAGGTGCACAGTTTAATAAGAACAGTGGGAGGAGTGAGATGGAGAGTATGTGTTGAGATCATGGAGCTTGGATAAAGGGGGAGGGGATTTGATAGTGTGGGAGTGGCCCTGCAGTGTGTGGAGCTCAGATAAAGGGGGAGGGGATTTGATAGTGTGGGAGTGGCCCTGCAGTGTGTGGGGCTCAGATAAAGGGGGAGGGGATTTGATAGTGTGGGAGTGGCCCTGCAGTGTGTGGGGCTCAGATAAAGGGGGAGGGGATTTGATAGTGTGGGAGTGGCCCTGCAGTGTGTGGGGCTCAGATAAAGGGGGAGGGGATTTGATAGTGTGGGAGTGGCCCTGCAGTGTGTGGGGCTCAGATAAAGGGGGAGGGGATTTGATAGTGTGGGAGTGGCCCTGCAGTGTGTGGGGCTCAGATAAAGGGGGAGGGGATTTGATAGTGTGGGAGTGGCCCTGCAGTGTGTGGGGCTCAGATAAAGGAGGAGGAGATTTGACACTGGGACTGACTGCAGTGGTTGGAGCTCAGAGAAAGGGGGAGGGAATTTGATACTGGGAGTTACCGCAGTGGGCGGTCTTAGCTTAACAAGTGTACCAATTCCATCCATCCATCCAGCCATCCATCCATCCATCCATTATCTTAACCCGCTTATCCTGACCAAGGTTGTAGGGGGGCTGGAGCCTATCCCAGCAGGCCGAAAGGCAGGAGGTGTGTGAGTGAACACACACCGACACACACCCACTCATACCTACGGGCAATTCAGACTCTCCAATCAGCCTAACCTGCATGTCCTTGGACTGTGGGAGGAAACCCACGCAAGCACGGGGGGAACATGCAAACTCCACACAGAGAGGCCGACCGGCTGTGAGGCGGCAGTGCTACCCACTGCACCATCCGTGCCACCCCACCAGGGGAATTTAAAATGTCAAGACTTCCACCAAGGAATTAATGAGTTCATGAAGAAGGTGAGGGCTAAGCACCTTGCCCCAGAGGGCGCTGGCTGAGCTCCGCCGGGGAATGGAGCCTCTCTGTGACGATTCCCTCAGCGGTACGACACCCTGACAACCTGCCCTCCAGTGAGGCCTGTCAAAGGTGATTTCATAGCTTGCCTTTTTATAAATGTTAATTCACTTCACACAGATGAATGTTGTATTTACTGAGACAGCTCAGGTTGCCTCTTGCTGAAGGGCACAATAGCACTCGCCCACCTGGGAATAGTCCCCAAGCCTTCTGTTACGGGCTGGGCCTTTAGATTCTGGGCCACCGTTCCCTTTTACATATTACATTACATTCATTTAGCAAACGCTTATCCTGGGAGGTTTTCAAAATGCAGTACAAAAGTGCCTTGTTAGAGCAGGACTACAGAAAATCATAGCTAACACTTAGAATCAGTAACAAAACAGCCATACTGTAATGTGAGGATCAACTGTAACATACCTTCTTTATTTTTAACATACCTCCCCACCTCCCTTCTAAATCTGTGTTCTAGAACTCCATTGCTTTCAATGACCAATAATGATTGCTACATACACATTAGAATGTTCAGTTAAGAACATTCTAATCTCATATTTCTGATCTTACACCTTAAATTGCTAAGACTGTGCTCCAATATGCTCGTCATTCTGCGCTAGTGTGGCCTACCCACTGTTCCACGCATGCTCATACGCATTTGCATTCAAATAAATCAAACAAACAAAAAAACAATTCATTTTGTCGCTGTTCTACAGTTCTAGATTCTGAATGCTTTCTCTGAAGTACGCGTATGCCATAAGGAATTAATATTTCTGCAATAAGTAGCCTCGAGACGGAACCGGGTCGACATTTGTCGACTTTCACCTTCAGATCTCCGCATGCAAATGAGAAGGAGCTTGTTTATTCTGTATCCTGTAGCCAAGGTGACGGAGACCGAACGCATTACAATTAGCGGAGGCGCAACGCTGCGTAACGGCGGCTGTCTTGTTTGTGCGCGGGCCGGTGCCAGAGACCAAAGGGCACGCGCGAAGGCGGCCCTTAATGACGACCGTTACTGACAGATGTTTATGCGGCTCTCTGCCTTTGATGAGAATTCGAAAGCCGCCGGGGTGCCAAGTGTCACAGGCAAAGTAAAGTTCAGCGAAATCTCCGTATTCACATTTATCCGCTTTAATCCCGATAAACCGCACCCCTCCTCCTGCCAACGCTCGCCTAGCAAGAAATTAGCCTTGCATCAACCCCTTTTCTCACACTCAGCACACTGGTACTCGCTGCAGGAAAAAAAATATGACCTTCTGTTTGCCTTATCACAATAATAGCATTTTAAATCTGCTCTGGTACTTGGTGTTTTCTGGTGTAATGGTTACATGGTTGACAATGATGGGGTTGTTTCTGCTTTGGTACAGTGCACTGAAATTTGAGTACTGAACTTTTTGCAGTTTTATATTTTGTTGTTAGTTGCTTTTTTTCAGACCATAACTGTGGAAATGTTGGTGCAGGGGAAGAATTAGCTGTGAACGCTAGCCCTTATATATGACCTGGCCTGTGAATGGATTTGAACTCGCTCAAAAATCTTCTAGTCTCATCATATAAACTGATGTGCTTTCTCAGCATGACTGTGTACTAGCTTACTATCCGTGTGCTTCTTCAGAATTCCTGGCTGTAGTTGCGCACTATCCTTCTGCTTTTCCATAGTGCCTGGCTGAAAACTATACCTAGAAATCCTTTAGTGTTAGAAAATATAGCATACATTTATTTCTTTGGAATATAGCATGCATTTATTTACCTGGAGCCAGACTCAAATGTCATTCATTCATTCATTCATTATCCTAACCCGCTTATCCTGAACAGGGTTGCAGGAGGGCTGGAGCCTATCCCAGCATACTTTGGGGCGAAAAGCAGGAATACACCCTGGACAGGTTGCCAGTTCATCACAGGGCACACACACCATTCACTCACACACTCATACCTAAGGGCAATTCAGACTCTCCAATCAGCCTAACCTACATGTCTTTGGACTGTGGGAGGAAACCGGAGTGAATGGTTAATCCATTGCAATGGTAGACCTTAATGATATTATTTCTGATATGAAGCCTTCCTCCAGTCCTATGGATGTCATCCCAGCTAAACTCCTGAAGGATGTTCTAGGAACTATAGGTCCAGACATTGTTTTGATTATAAATAGCTCATTGGCCTCAGGGTGTGTACCCTCTCATTTTAAATGCGCTTCAATCCAGCCTCTTCTTAAAAAACCAAATTTAGATGCTTCACTTTTAAAGAATTTTAGGCCTACTTCAAAGCTTCCTTTTATTTCAAAAATTCTAGAAAAGGTGGTCTCTAAACAATTGATAGCATTTATGAACAAAAATAGCCTGTTTGAAAAATTCCAGTCAGGTTTTCGGGCATGTCACAGCACAGAGACTGCCCTTTTAAAGGTAGTTAATGATCTACTGCTGAATGCAGACTCTGGTGAAACATCCATTTTAGTTCTTCTTGATCTTAGTGCAGCGTTCGATACGGTTGACCACTCAATCCTCATCGATAGACTTAAAAACTGGGTTGGCATTTCTGGGATTGCACTGGAATGGTTCTCCTCTTATCTGTCGAATAGAACCTTTTCTGTCTCCATAGGTAATTCAGTTTCCTCTTCTGCTATTTTAACTTGCGGTGTTCCTCAAGGATCTATCCTCGGACCCATTTTATTTTCTATTTATATGTTACCTCAGGGCAGAGTTATTCAAGATCACCACATATCATTTCATTGTTATGCAGACGATACACAATTATATCTTTAAGTTAAACGCAATGAGGTTAACACACTGTCAACCTTACTAGACTGCTTAACTGATGTTCAACGCTGGATGGCTCAAAACTTCCTACAACTTAATCCCGATAAAACTGAAGTTTTAATTCCAATCGCTCAACAAATTTGTTTAAACCTTGGCCCTTTTGCACATAATGTGAAAAGTACTGCTTGAAATCTGGGAGTAATTTTGGACTCAGAACTTAATCTCAATCTCCACATTACAAAAGTAATCCAGACTTGTTTTTACCATTTAAGAAATATCTCAAAAATCAGATGCATGTTATCATTACAGGATACAGAAAAAATCATTCATGCTTTTGTTTCTTCACGTCTGGACTATTGTAACTCCATATATACATGTCTAAGTCATAAATCCATGTCCCGTCTCCAGGTGGTGCAGAATGCAGCAGCCAGACTTTTGACTAGGACAAATAGAAGGGCCCATATTACCCCAGTTCTAGCGACATTACACTGGCTTCCTATTGAATTTAGAGTCAATTTTAAAATTTTACTTATTACTTTTAAAGCACTGGCTGGCATTGCTCCGAAATATATCATTGTCCTTTTAACATCATATCAAACTTCTCGCACACTCAGATCATCTTCCTTGGCATTATTGGCTGTTCCAAAGTCCAGGCTGAAAACGAAGGGTGATCATGCTTTTTTGGTTGTAGCGCCCAGACTTTGGAACAGCCTTCCTTTGGATATCAGAACAGCTTCCTCCGTGTCCACTTTTAAGTCCCAGCTCAAGACTCATTTTTATAAAATGGCTTTTAATATTTAATGTTTGATGTTGATTTTATTGTTGCTGTCTTGTCTAATTCTTGTTTTCTTTTTGTGTGCTGCTTGTGAAGCACCTTGTGCTCTTATGCTTGAAAGGTGCTGATATAAATAAAATATACTTACTTACTTACCCAGAGGAAACCCACGCAAACACGGGGAGAACATGCAAACTCCACACAGAGGCCGACGGGGATTCAAACCCAGGACCTTCCGTGCCGCCTCGACTCAAATGTCATATAGCTCAAATTCAAAAATGCATTCATTTATTTATGGCATCCCACAATGCCTTGCCAGCCAGGGGAGGACAGCAGAATTATTTTTATAAAATGGTCAATGAACATGCTGAGATTTATTCTTTTAGTACATGATTATGATGCCATTGAAGATCACTTAAATCTGCAAAACTACACTCAGTAAGCACATTATTAGTTTTTTTTTTTGCCTTATTGGTCTTCTGCTGCTGCAGCCTATCCACATAAGAGGTTTGACATGTGTGTTCAGAGATGCGCTTCTGCATATCACTGTTTTAATGCGTGGTTATTTGCGTTTCTGTCAGCTTTGACCAGTCTGGCCCTTCTCCGCTGACCTCTCTCATTAACACACATTCTCTGCTCCAACAATCATTCCATGGTCAAAGTCACCTAGATCACATTTCTTCCCCATTTGGTCTGAAAAACAGCTCAACCTCTTGACCATGTCTGCATGCTTTTATGAATTTTAAATATTTGAATTAACAATTTGGTGTGCAGGTCTACCTAACAAAGTGCTCAGTGAGTGTACAAGGACATAGTACAATTTACATAGCTTACAGTACCTAATGCACACTGTGCACACAATCTGTCATACTTACTTGGCATATAATGTAATTAGTATGAAGCATATAATAAATTAATATGTGAATCAACACGTAGGCTCTGTCTGCAGACGTCCATACGGTGTTCCTGAAAGCATACGCCACTCCACCACCAGGGAAAGATTCAACATCTGCTTCGTACTGCATTAGACCAGAGCACAGACGACGCTCTTTGTATTTCTCACCTTGTGAAACTTAACGAGTCCCTATTTTTGTACCTAATGGATTTTATAACTCCCCCTTCAGTCCCGTCGGGGGTACGGCAAGCGACTCCGCTCCCCGGTCACTCACAAGTGGAATTAATGCGCCGTCACTCGTTTGAGTGAAATACGCGGCGACCGTACTGTACAAAACGGGGGCATACATCATGATTAGCGCACGTCAGGCGCTGGCGCGGTGGCTAGCCTAGCATGCTAGTCTGTAACCTGAATGTAGGTGGCTTGTATTTCAGGCTGGGAAGCCACTGCTATACCCTTGGGCGAGACATTAACCTGAATTACGTTAGTAAATATCCAGCGGTATAAATGTCTAACCTGCAAAATATAATTAAACAGAAGGTCTGACTCACTGTGGTCATTAAAGATCCCCTGGTAGTTGCTACAAATGGAGGGCCCCCTCCCTTCCCCCGCTTCCCCCGGGTCTCCTGCCCGCATTCCCACTATGTCTCTCTTAAAGTGGCAAAGCAGCCATTCCCAGGTTTAATTGGCTGTTTAAATCCCTCTGTCTCCCCCTCACTTGCATTGCGCTGAACATTTCGGCTCTATAACGGCCTCCGTGCATCACTTGGGAGGTTGCTCTGAGGGCCAAAGGCCCCAAAGCTGAACACGCTACACCCTCTGGCTCTGTTCCCATGGTAGCTGGGGCCCCAGGGCCTGGGGCCTGAACATTGGGATCAGTCGCACAGCTGCAATTAAACTCTGGAGGAGAGCTGGGTCAATTACATAATTGTTTTTGATTTAAAAATGAAAAAAAAAAATCTATGCTGTACTGAACTTGTCTGGTGTATTGGAACTGAGGAAATACTCCCTAAACTTGTAAACCCACTTTCTGGTCTTTATTGTTGGCTCAATTGCACCAAGCAAGTTCTACTATACACACTGTAACTGGCATACTGAAGATCCTAAAGTGTATATATCGTCATATACTCATCCTAAAACAAGGTGTTGCACTGTGATAATTTGTAAATAATACCAATTTATTATTATTTATTAGATCCAGACAGGTATTAAAGGTATGTCGGAGTGAAAAAGTGGGCATGCTTTTTTTAAAATTATTATACTGAAGATCCTAAACACCATTACCTCACCTATACTCCACCTGCTCCCACAGGCTGGGGGTCTGGCGGATTTCGGGGAAGGGGGGATAACGACTCTGGGCTTATAGCCTTCTCATATCTTCACTGCGTCAAATGACCCTGTCCTGACAGGTAATGAATTTCAATCATGTCTCCTGGCAGCCCAACACAAAGGCTGCTGGGTGTAATTGAAGCAGCCCGTTTATCAGAGCGCAGTAATTGTGTCTTATAGAGAGTCCAGGCTTCCCCTCCTGCTCCGAGGAGTCCACTGTACCCAAACTCTTCCACCGAAATATCTCATATTAATATCGACTCTGCAAATACAGTCGTGCCGGTTTTAATCTCACTTGAACGGGTCTTGTAACCTTTTAGTAGCCGCTGTTCTGCTTGGTGAGTTGCAGTTAAAAGGGTTTGTGCCAGAAGGGTCCTGCTGGTGTTTTGACAGGAGAATAATAACACCAGTGTGGCGATCGAGGTGAGGTGCAATTACCGTTAGGGTGCATGGCACAGTCCTGGCTGGGGACCTGTACCTCTGAGCAATGCACTTAACCAGACTCCATTCGGTAAGTAGCCTATGCTGCTGAACCATTGACTGCATTTAATAAACTGTAAACAACGGAACATGGGCTGCCTGTAGCGTAGTGGGTAAGGTACATGACTGGGTGGCCACAATAAGATTCGCACCACACCTTGAGCGAGTTCTTTGGATAAAAGCGCCAGCTAAATATCATGTAATTTTCTATTATTATTATTATTATTATTATTATTATTATTATTATTATTATATGTCTCTATGCAGTTTGTAATCTCACAAACACAGGCTCTGGTTCAGAAGTAATTCATCTAATGTTGCGTGAAATACTCAATCATGCTTTAATTCCACCAACAAGCTCAGCCTTCTGGAATTCCGTTAACAGCCCGAAAATACGCCATGATATGCTTGGCTGTGTCCCGGTGCTTTATATAAAATGAATAGGCCTACATGCATAAACCAAACTGTAATATGACGGAGATGTGGCTTCAATATGCATAATATTTCACAAGAAACAAAAAGAGAAACGGAAAAAGAAAGGGTGTGACGGCCTCATGAATGAGCCCTGAAACGGCAAAGTGGCAGCCAGCAACCAAGCTGTCTATTACTAAAGTCTTCATACGACTTTCCTCACAAAGCAGATTTAAAAAGCCTGTTTGAAGCTTTCCGAGTAATTAATTTACAGAGATTGAGATTTTAATTGCTGAAAATGGATTCATTCTGTTTTTGGCAGACGTATTTACAAAGCGCTTGTCAGTTGCCGAGCCTCGCCGAGCGCCGGAGTGGCGAGTTCGCTCAGGCCAACACAAAGAGAAGACTGTTGGGATTCAGGTCAGCTCGTCCTGGAACACGGTTCTGTTCTATTCACGGGATATTTGTCCTGAGCCGGTGTTGATATTGGCATTTTGAAGCGCATTACTGGGCCCTTCTCAAACAGATCTGAATTAAACAGCCCGATGCTTTATAAACAAGAGTATTTTGAAAGTCATGCTGGGTGTAAGACCTACAATTGATTTAGCACACACGAATCCATACAGAATCTCTTACTGTCACCTTCACCAGAAGCCCTTATCCAGGCCAACCTATAGCTTTCAGTGTACTTGCCCTCTGTATCCTATTGTGTATGGTATGCTTTAAATCCGTACTGACGGTGAATGTAATGTAACACAGAGACCAAGAAGGATCACTTGAATCTGAATTTATTTAACACCCATCTCTGTAACAGTTGATTAAACAGTGACAATTTTACGGTGCATATCTGACTTGTGCTGATACTAAACTGTTGTTTATGAACCCGTAGTGCATCAATCGTCAAATCTGGCCCTCAAATCCAAATTCGGCCCTGGTTTTATTCCCTCACAGGTAATTGTCTGAAAAATGAATGCTACTGATTGTCCGGACTGTTTCCACACCTGACTCTCAGGTAAAGGGATGGTGGAAAACCAGCAGTTCTCAGACCTCGAGGATCGTAATTTGATGATCCATCCCCGACAGACTAGAAAGCAGGTGAAAATGACAAACAATTGACACTGAAAATGCAATGCCTTGTGTGACCTTGCAGCAAATTATCAGGATATGGATTAAAATAAATAAATAAAATAAAACAGTAACGTGAATTATAATTATAATATAATTTTTTATGTTGCTTTCTGTCACCAATAGTGATATCCTATATATATATATATACATATATATATATATATATATATATATATATGTATGTATGTATGTATATATGTATATATGTATATATGTATATATAATATAATATAACATTATACATGTCGGTAAAAGATTAAATCAGTGGTAACTTCACGACCGATGAATAATAATTTTAGAAGAAAAGGCCCCATTTCCAGTGCATTACAGCATGCTGGATGCTGGACCAGACTGGAGAGTGAGAATCCTTGGAGTAGACCGGGTGCGAGAGCGTTGCTGTGCTAAATGTTAATGTGGGCGAGAATTCGGAAGAAGCAGCAGCAGTAGCACTGAGCAGCGAGCCCGTTATAGCTCCGATAATCAAACATGTTTTGCAGGGATTACGCGCCGCAGAATTGATAGAACATATGGCGAGGAATTAGAACAGAGTCGCCTTGGCGACACCTCGGCCAGAAAAGTGAACGATCTCCACGGGCGAAAAGAAAGCGCAGGCTGAGTTAAAGGTTCCCCCAAATAACCCCCCCCCCCCCCACCACACACACACCTCTGTCTCCCTCACGGATAAATGCGGCACTTTGGAGAGGGTCATTTGAGAGTATGATGACATTTCACTCCGGCTCCACTTTCTCATCCAGCTTGCGCCGGCATTTCAAGGAGAGTATGGAGATGCCACAAGTGTTTCCTAGCAACAGCCTGCACCACTCGCTCTCTCTACCCCCCCTCCTCCTCCTCCTCCTCCTCGCCTCGCACGAGTTGCGGCAATGCACCACTAGCTACGGACCTGAAATACATTCTAATTCTCCTGACTCCTCCGCTCCCTCGCAAACTGCCGAGCGACACCGGCTGACATTCAAGGCTCACTGTTTCAGAAGAGGCGAGAGAGACGATTCTCTCTGAAGGTGAAGTGCGTCAATCCCAAGGTAACCGCTGGCAGACAAATGAAAAAGAAGCACTGTGATATTTCACCGCTCTGTAAGGCGGGCAGATATTTGGCAAGGTGGACTTGTTGGAGCCCGAGACGGGGATGCCTCGCAACCCTTTCAAAGCATTTTAATTTATGATGGATTGAAACTGTGCTTTGTGTAATCCATCTGCCTCTACGGGGCTGCGGTTCGCATCGCCTCTGCCAGGCTTATTTGTAAACATATTTTGGGGACCCTGCAAAGGTGCTCGTCTGTTGTAGGTCAAAGGAAGGCTGCACTTCACTATCGCTGCCAACAGGGGGAGACATTGTTCAAGAAATGCAATGTACTAATAGGCTTTCCGTGAATACCTTGGGGAGTCTTCCTGGGACAGCGAATGTACTGCAGTCTGGTCACCCCCCTGTTCCTCTCTGCACCTGCAGTAAAAATATTTCGGTGTGATCATCCTCAAAACAACATAGACACGCTCAGCGAGGCCTACAGGTCAACACAGCAGTCTGTGGACCATCTTTTCAAGCCTGTCTGAGCAAAATGTCAGGTTAAGACACTCTGTACTGTAGGTGCATTCACATTCGCTTGACGCTTACCAAGCAAATATGCATTTTAGAAAACCTTTCCATATATTAGGTCTACAATGTAGAGCTTGTTTAAAGGTTACCCCAGAAAACATCACACTGCAGCAAAATATTGCTTTACCAGCATCTATTTCACAGCTGGGTGGGAACGGGGCACAGACCTGGCAATACAAATGAGCTGAGTCTGTTGTGTGCTCCTTAGAAAACCAAGCACACCTCACACCTCCCCCATTAATGTTTCACTCCTCTTAACCCTTTGAAGAGTTGGTTCTTTGGTATGCTTTTTTCTCTTCAAATTTCTATGTCAGTGTTCTAGAACTTTCAAAAGAACACTGTTGCTTTCTGTTACCAATAGTGATTGTTACATCAGCATTAGAATGTTCCTCACATTGTTCCGTACATTCTAATCACATACTGTAATGTTGTGATGTCACACTTTAAAGGATTCATGTTTAACTGCTAAAAACGATTCAGGAACATAATGTATGCGATACAGTGAGCTGTCAGAAAGAGTAGCTATTTGACATGCATATATTTTATAGATTCTATAACTGCATGAGTGCTTTTGAAGCTGTTGGTGCATGTTTTAAAATTGTTGATCTAGACAAGGCGTGTGGTGCAGTCTGAAAAGAAGCTGAACATCAAGTTGAACTGAAATCGTATATCTGCCAATACACGTTCTGATCTGTCATCGTTTCTCCATGAGTCATCCTTTCTGCACTCTCCCTGTCTGAACAAAACAATGGTGGCCTGTTTGCTTCACACTTCAAAAGCTGGGTTAGTAGAGCTGAAAAGGTTCAGAGAACACCACACCACTGTTCTGAGACACAAACTTATTTCTCAGCTGCAATCTTTCTTCGATTCAATCAAAATTGTGTTAAGTTAAGTGTTATGTGGTGTCTGGTGGTGTATCCAGTTAGAGAACCAAGTCTTCCTGAATTGTGTCCATGGCTACTAGTTCAGCAGTGAAATACAAAACAGCACTGGTCAAAAATGCAGCGGAAATACAAAAACAAAACAAATACCAGGCATAAAGAGGCACTTAAAGAGAAAGTAAACACATTAGTCTTACATGATCTGAAACCATAGCCCCACTACAACTTCCACCAGCAAAACAAACATAAACCCCCATTGAAATCAAAAGCTGCCAGTATGATTCACATATCCCCGTTATTGTTATTGATATACTATTGCGTAATGTCAGCATCAGAGCTGGCCTGCTCAAAAAGACGCTTATCAATCATAATGCTTCCCCCATCGGGCGGACAAGAGCAGGCAACATTTACAAAAACAGGTCAGTGTTTGGTGACAGGTAAATTACTGCAAACTGCTGATGTGCACTAATGCTTGAAGCGATACTGTACACTGGAAGCTCATAGTGTTCCTCCTGATGAGAAATATGACCTTGACCTCAGCCGCTCCAAGGTCACGGTGCAGTGCTTTGCGGTTCTGATGACAGAAGTCTGTCTTATAACTGTAGCCCAGACCTGCTTACATCACCCTTGTTGTAATAGCTGATTTTTTTTTTTTTGGTAAACTTGCCATTACTGCTGTAAGGCTAAATAACATTTCTGTTGACCATAGTTCCAGTCATTACTCTTATGAGTACAATGACATTGCTGTTAACATTTTGTCTGTCAGTAATTCATACCATACACACTCCCGGTGTATAGATGCTGGAGTGTGAATGCCGGAGTATGGATGCTGGAGTATGGATGCTTGAGTATGAATGCTGAAGTATGGATGCTGGATTGTGGGTTCTGGAGTATGGATGCTTGAGTATGGATGCTGGAGTGTGGGTGCTGGGGTATGGATGCTTGAGTATGAATGCTGTATTGTGAATGCTGGAGTATGGATGCTGTAGTGTGAATAGTGGAGTATGGATATGGAGTGTGAATGCTGGAGAATGGATGCTGGAGTATAGATAATGAACTGAAATGCACTTTGAGCATTAGCACAGAATAGGTGCCCTCAATTTTAAGGTAGCTCCTATTGACCAAAGGCCAGTTCCCCAGGTTTATTACCACTTCAAAAATGCATAATGCATGTGCTCTTCAAATGAAATACATTGAAGAGAGTAATTTTAATAAAGTTTAATTTATTGTGTAAAGTGATTGATTAAAAATCTAAACCACAAAGTCTGTACCTAATGCATGCAAAATGCGGCTCTTACAAAAGTTTTTACATTTCAAATGGATTCCAAAAACTTTGTTGTCAGGCAAAAAATTAGCATTTTAGTGTAGGAGAAAAAAATTCCAAGAAAGAATCCAAACGAATGCTCCTCATTTCCTTTGAGAGTAGTCTGAGACTGCCAGCACACCCTCCTTCAATGGTGCCCTCATTTATGTTTAAACGAAATATGCCACTGAAGAAAGGACTGTTTCCAAGAATACCACTAAAATACAGTATAAAGGAGGTTGTGAGGTATTGACTGCAAGCTGATGTCAGATTGGTACAACTGTTCTGAGACTGAGCTGATACACAGAAAAAAGGGTTCCAGAAGGAACCCTGTGATTCCACAGAAGAACCTTATCTAGTTCAAGGGTTCTTTGTGGTGAAAATTCTTTGTCTGGGACCTTTCACTCTTTTCAGAACTATGAAGGGGGTTCTATAAAGAACTAAAAGCCAAAGAACCATTTTTGTAACCTGTGTAACCTGAAGCTTGCAGGATTGGTTCTCCATCGACATTCACCATTGCTCCACAACTGGTACACACATAAGCCAGTGGGACCACAAATGGAAATGAGTTTGTGCATTGGCCCTGTCAGTGAAACAAACAAACAAACAAACAAACAAACAAACAAACCAGCAAAGTCAGCGAGTCAGGAAGCTAGTGAGAGACAGAAAGAGAGAGAGAGTGACAGAAAGAGAGAGAATGTGTGCTTGTGTGTTGACCATTGCGTAGCACACAGTGAAGAAAGCATGCTGTAACCCCCCGCAGTGAGTAAACTGCTCCTTTCACCGCAGTGCTGAAAACAGACCAGACAAGCCCTGTCGTGTGTGCCGAAAGGAGACTCAGTCACGCCAGGATCTATCAGACATTGATCAAAGCTGGGCAGATCGTGATGGATTGGTGCGGTCCCAGGAATACAAAGGGGAAGGGAGGGACAGATACGGGTGTTTAATGAGGAGCGTGTTCAGTTTGCACTGGTGGGTAAGAGCAAGCTGGTGTGACCAAAAATAAAAAAGTCTGTATATGTCTTTCAGAAAATTGTATTATCATCATAAAATCCCCTTTACCTCCAATCTGAAAAGACTGCAACATGCAAACATGTACATTTTATATTTAAATGTATAGAAGAGCCCCATAGAGTATTCCTGCCTTCGCCCAAGCACCCCCTGTGATCTGTATCAAATCTGGCCCCCGGCACTATTGATGGTATTCTAGCCCCACTGGTGGCATGACCATGGCTTATCATGCACCAGAAATCCCTCCTCTAGTCAGCCATCTGGCAACCATAACAACCTAAACAAACTGGACATGCAGTTTACTCCTCTGGCTGTGTGGATGAGCAGGGGCCTGTTCCACAGAGCAGGGTTACTGAGTCAGCCAGATAACTGCACTGAGTAAAACCCGGAACCCTCCCAAATATGACGCATGGACTGAAGTAAAAAGAGCTGTTCCGGGTTTTACTCAGTGCAGTTATCCGGCTAACTCAGTAACCCTGCTCTGTGGGTTTTACTCAGTGCAGTTATCCGGCTAACTCAGTAACCCTGCTCTGTGGGTTTTACTCAGTGCAGTTATCTGGCTGACTCAGTAACCCTGCTCTGTGGGTTTTACTCAGTGCAGTTATCTGGCTGACTCAGTAACCCTGCTCTGTGGGTTTTACTCAGTGCAGTTATCTGGCTGACTCAGTAACCCTGCTCTGTGGGTTTTACTCAGTGCAGTTATCTGGCTAACTCAGTAATCCTGCTCTGTGGAACAGGCCCCTGGTGAACGATGTGTGGAGTATAAAACAAGCGGAGGAGGAGTGCAGACATTGGAGGAGTGCATATGTCAGAGCTAACAGAGCTAACAGTGTTAACAGGAATGCGCTCGAAGACCCACCTCTTCACCCTGCCCCAGGCTCCCCTGACCCCTTTTAAAAATCCTTTCTTTTTTCTCTTTCTTTCTTCGGTCTTCCTTTGGGATGCTGTTATTGGTGCAGTACAGATGCAAAGGTAGATTATCTGTCTAGTTGGTTGCAAACTGCTGGTTTGTTTGCCCTTATTGATTATAATTGGCTGTTCTGTGCCTTCTGGGAAATTTTGGTACTTTTTAAACTTACAGATATTCTCGTCCACGTGTTGCTGTGGGTAACAGCATCGGCTAAGTGGCCGCGGTGTAATGTAATGTTTCAGAGATGATTGGGCAGTTACAATCGGCCATTTGCTGCCGGGGAAAATGGAGTACAGTGTAATAAAATTAAACCAATTAAAACAGGATAACAGAGTGGAGTACTACCCAATAAGCCAGGGTAACTAAGACGATGGATTTCACTGTAGTGAGAATGAGCCGGTGAGACCAGTGCCGTTGCATCCCCCACAGGAATATGCACTCACAATTACAGAAAATAAAGACGCTATTCAAAGCAGGAGCTCTTTATCGGCTTGACTCCAATGGCACACCTCGCTCCATTTAAAACACAGTTCATTACAGAGCACCTAATTACATTCGCATTATCTATAATTGCAAAATTTCTACATCCAGCTTTTCTGATAATAAAAAAATCTTCCCGACTTCCTTCCATGTACAGTAATTATACTCGGAGCCAGAGATAACAAATACAATTTAATTAAAATAAAAACGTTTCCCCTGTACCTACTGTATACTGCCAAAAGGATAAAAAAAGACTTGGAACAATAGCTTAAAGAGAAAGGCTGTACTTTAATTATTGAACAATCAGTTTTATCTGGTCCTGGGTGGATTTAATGCTGGCAAAGGACCGCATCTGTGCTGTAAGCTCAGGAAGACACGAACAGCATCCAAATACAGGGGAAGGCATGATGTAGCTGTATTCGTTTTCGAATATCACATATCAGCACAATATTAGTGTGTTCTGTCGTGATTAATTGATCAGATTGTTAGCACACCAATGCGAAAGGTTTGCAGAAAAGCAACCTTCTGTGTTATTGGAATGTGAGGTATCGAAAATAACCTCATACAGTAACAGATACATTCAAGTAGATATTCTTGCTTTTAGCTATGATAAACCAACAAGTATTACGCATATTAATGTTCTAGGTGTAATAACCGAGAGACACTTTAACTGCATTTAACAAAAAAGTAATCATGAAGAAAACATGGCCTCAGCAGTCATTTTGTCAGGACTGTTGCAGTACAGGGTAGTGGCCGCTAGATGGCAAGAAGGCTTCACCGGAGATGGGTGACAACACGTTTACTGCAAGATGGAATGCAGAGGTTAATTACGACGTTTTCTCATGCAGGGCAACGTGATTATTTAAATTTCTCTGTTAAAAACAAAAGAGAAAGAGAGAAAATGTGTTTGGTTATTAATAATCTGAGCTATCACATTTCTTTCTTTTTTTATTCGCTTCCTTCTTTAAATTGCTTTTTATATTTCAAACCGAATGTGACAAACAAGACTTGACAATCCGAGTTTGGAGGAAAACTCGATGACTCGTTTTCTCTCTAACCCACGGATCTACAACTCTGCCCCCCCCCCCCCCCCCCCCCCCCCTAAGATTGGCATGAACAAAACAAGACACAACTAACATCAAGGTTTTACATTGCCCTCCAGGTAGCCAAGTAGATAAGTCTCGTTCAGAAATGACCAAATAGGTTTCATCATTAAATCACACAACATTATTGTGTATTAAGTAGGCTGTCCGCCCGTTGCATATATTTTCATCATTGAAAAGACCCTTGTTTTATAAGAGATTACCTGCAATCTATGAATCCTGGAAAATGGGGCGGTGCATGTTTTAGCCCACTTAGGCTACGTGTCAGGCTATAAGTGCAGATGCAAGATCTATGCATATATCAAGCGCTGCCTGATATATGAACCTGCATATGAATAAGCAGTTATTCTCCATGGATCGCCCATTAACACGCAAGACCTCTCCGAGTCTACTATATCCAATGGAACATGTTAGGATCATCATTGATTAGGCTATGTCATAGGTCGTTGAAGACTGCATGTTTTAGACCACTGCGAGGACTAAAAACATATTCCTCATCCACAAGCTAAACACATAGGCCTAGTTGTGTTCTTCTATTTCGATACTTGAGTGCAGTCTTTTTTATTTTATTTTTTATAATACAGAAACATCTTTGCTGCAGTCACGCCCTGTGAGAGACGCGGTTTATTTGCTGCATAGTCCAACAGCCAGAAACGGGAAAGATTTTCACGTGCAGTCATTTGTTTCTGTTGCTTTTCTTTTTTTTCTTCAACACGGAGAAAACGAAGGGAATGCGGTAATTGGACAAGCGGTGCCTTGTGATCTCCGTCACCAAAACAGCAGAAGACAGATGGCCTGGGAAAAAACGCGGGGTGCGAGTTCCTCGCGCATCTGGTGGCTGACGTGAACCGAAAGGCCCTTTTCGAGCGACGTAATCGCCATTCAAACGCGCCCGCCGGCAAAGGTTCAATTCATCAGAGGCTTTGCCAAACTGCAACAGGGAAAAAAAAAAAAGTCGGCGATAACAAAAAGGGCAAGGGAGGAAGGAGCCAATATAAGGCGAACGGAGCGAGTGCAGTGCAGCTTACAGTTTCAAGACCTGCCGGTGGTGATAATAGAGAAGTGTGTTTTGTTTTATGGAGGTATATCGCGGATCTGCAGGGTGCCCAACGCACACCGCACATATCTTGGCAGCTCACCTTGACTCTGCAAGACTGGTGTAATAAATCCCACCTTATCTCACTACTCAAGTACACAGCGATATATGACTGAGAAATTATGCTGAAATATGTCCGTAGCACAGAGACAAACCCCTCTATGGATCAATCCATGAGACAGCAGCGCTCAAAATGAACACGGTCCCTAAATGCCATTCTGTTCTTCTCTACAGTGAGGGAGTGTCTGCTAACTCGTAATTGTGCATTTTAATTGTGTGTCATGATAACAAACGAGTGGTGTTTTCAATTCGATTTTGTTGCGGTTTTCCATGCAGCGTTGTCCTTGACAGTGAAGCCTTCCAGAAAATTCCCCAAATTCATGTGTATGAACAGCGTTGCGCTAACCAATAGCATATGCAGTGGGTGTCCAATCTTATCCAAAAAGGGCCATTATGGTTCCAGCCTTTTAGCCCATCACTATGACCCCTAATTCAACTCATTAAATAATCACCATCAAGACCTTGATAAGTGGAATCGTGCGTCTTAATCCTGGGCTAAAACAAAAACCTGCACCCACACCGACACTTTCGGGATAGCATTGGACACCCCTGGGTTATACTGTAGAACGGCTTTGTTTTAACTGTACCTACAGCATGTTAACAGGATCTACAGCTAAATCCTGAACGTACCGTGTGGCTCAGTTCTTTACCTTCAGATGCCAAATCCACACAAGCCTAAGCAGGGCATTTTCTAACTCACTGGGGCACTGTTCAGCAAATATATCACACAACAGAGAGTTGTGATGTGCGAGAGCAACACACAGTGGACTTTGGGGCTCGGGGGAGGCTGGGTTGTTCTGAAATAAATGATCACGTCCTGTTACAGTGCTGTTTGGTACGTACACAGAAATAAAATGCATAAAGAACCCATTCAATCATGCCTGCTGGAGCTCCACGCCGAAGCAAGACAGATGGTCCTTAGTGGGAGAGGGTGGGCCTGAACCATATCAACATACACTCTGCACATGATGGTGGCAACAGCATGCACACACGTACACACACACACACACACACACACACCCACACAAAGAGCACACTTTTACATACATCTACAAAAAGACTAGAGATCATATACATGTGTGCATGTACCTGTGAACACAGGTGTGCCCACACCAAAGCCAATGTCCACACACACGCTCACACACGGATGCACACACACATGCATACACACAATCACACATGAGCACGTGCAGGAGAATGTATGCAGTCACATGCATGTGTGCGTGCAGCCATAAACAGTGGTGAATCCACATAAAAGCAAATAGACACACAAACAAACTCGGATGCATATAGGCAAACACACGCATACGCACGGACACACACA
The DNA here is from genome assembly GCF_963514075.1 of Conger conger. Lineage (NCBI taxonomy): Eukaryota > Metazoa > Chordata > Actinopteri > Anguilliformes > Congridae > Conger > Conger conger. The sequence goes on along the minus strand of NC_083766.1, from coordinate 26,923,933 downwards.
CACACAGGTTTACAGCACTGTATGCATATAGGCAAACACACGCATACACACGGACACACACACACACAGGTTTACAGCACTGTATGCAATAGGCAAACACACACACACACACACACACACACACACACACACAGGTTTACTGTATGCATTACGCTCCAGCACTTTCTGTCTCATTAGGACAGAGTCCAGCACTCCCTCCCTCTGCATTACTGAATGAACACAGACTGTAAGAGCAGAGTGAACAACTGAGGGTGTGGGAGGAGTACAGCCAACCTGGCAACCCAAGACTCAAGCACTCCCTGCCTCAGCATTACTGAATGAACACACACTGTACGAGCAGTGTGAACACCTGAGGGGGTGGGGGGGGAGTACCAGCCAAACCTGGCAACCCAAGTGTATGAAAGACAGTAAAAGTGGTACAAATGATTTAGAGGGTGCCAGATCTGACAGGGGGAGAGATGCTGCAGTGCGACTCAACGGGACGCATGGTGCTCTACTGTACACGCTCATCTGCACTCCAGCCTCTCCTGCTCCCGAACGCTCCCGGAAAACTGCTGCTATCCACTGGGACATCCCACCTGCAGATCGAGCCCATGGGGAAGTCTCACAACCTCTCCCTAAAATTAATAGCCCCATCATGAATGACAAATGAACAGCTCCCTACATGAACTACTTTAGACACACAAATAAAAAAGCACAGCAGCTTTTTCATCCCTCAGGGATAGCTAGCCTTGGCCTAGTTCCTACCCTCGCCCTGGGGCCACGGTGACCTGGCCGGGCCGCCCTGCCTCCCTCTGTGCCTGGGGCAGGGACTCAGGAAACACTGAGGATGTGAGGCGAGTGGTCCTGTGGAGAGGCCTGGCGCCCATCCACGCCGTCTCCATCTGTCCTTGCCCCGGTCTCATGGAGGTCTGCTGGCCTCCAACATCCACCCACAGTTCTCCTTGATCCGGGCCTCCGTCGATGCGCTTTGACTGTTTATCACAGTAATACGCTTTCACACTCTGCTCGCTGTCTGTTGTCTTAATTAGCTGTGGTCATGGGCACTCTGGGAGATCTCTACGTGCTGCTTTCATCCACAGCTTACAGTCTGCTGGTTGTTAACTTTTCAAATATAAGATAGCATTAAAACAATTGTAATTGCACATAAACACAAAGGCAGATATCTTCGGAATACACTCGAGCAGTATGTCTATGGGCGTGTGTTTCAAATGGATTTAAAATGCCCCCAAAGAACCCTAATGCGGTACTACTGAAGGCAAAACAAACATGAAGCATGACGTCGGCAAGAAAGGCAAGGCACAGTCTGTACTACACAGAAAAATGTTCCGGGTGAAATTGACTCTGATCGAGTAGCTTAAACTCGAAAAGAGTACACATTGTCCCTACTGGATTCATATTAACCTGGTTAGAGTTGATTTAACACTAGGAATTCTGCTGTGCAGTTCTCCTGTGCCTCAACGGAAGAGATTTCAGAGCTGAGGGTTGGAATTATCTAATTTCCCTTCAGTGACTGCATTCATCTAGCTCCTGTGTCAATTAAAAATACTAAATTCATTTATATTTCACACACACAAACACACACACACACACACACACATGGTAAAACAGCTTGCTTGTAACAAAATCATATTCATACTTTTTAAAAAACGAGTCCCAAGAGTTTTTCCAAGCAGGTCTTAGTTTCTATGCAAATATTCCCCCTTAATTGACAGTACACACTGCACTGCTTACCGAAGCATATACCAATATTCGTAAAGTTTTGGCATTTGGAGCCTGGATTTTCGGTGGGGCTGGGAGTTGTTCTGAATGTATAAAGCATAGAAGGAAGACAATTAAATAAATGTTGTAAACATACACTCAGACCAAATGTCCGAATGGGGAAGAAATGTGATCTATGTCACTTTGACCATAGATTGATTGCTGGTGCCAGAGAGGGCAGTTTGAGTATCTCAGAAACTGCTGATCTCTTGGGATTTTCAGGCACAATAGTCTCTAGATTTTGCAGAGAATGGTGCGATAAACAAAAAACATTCAGTGAGCAGCAGTTCTGCGGGCAAGAACGCATTGTTAATGAGAGATGTCAGAGGAGAAGGGCCAGACTGGTCGAAGCTGACGGGAAGGTGACAGTAACACTAATAACCACACATTACCGCAGTGGTATGCAGAAGAGCATCTCTGAACACACAACGTGTCATAACTCTAAGTGGATAGGCTACAGCAGCAGAGGACTCACTCCTGTTCCACTCTCCTGCTTGTCCCAAACCTCCTCTCCGCTCGAAATCCCGGGTCCTGCAAACCGCTCAGTCAGATGGGGAGCCCCCAGGAGCCCCCACCCCACAGCCCCTCCCCCTGCCGCTCACTGAGACAAAGACACACGTGGAACGTGCTATCACGTTGGTAAAAAGAGAAATAAAACAAGCCTAAAATTAAGGATGGCTGAAATACAGTATCTGGACCAGCAAATCAGTTCTACCGGGTTGAGCAAATGATAGATTTTTGTAGGTAATTGTCATGGTGCTCTGCTCCCACAGAAGCCAGCCTGGATGCTTGTGCACAATCCCTCCCTAATAGAAGCTGACAAGATCAGTGGGAGTGCAGCTCGCCCCCTAACTCACCCAAAGAAAGCACCCCCCCCCCCCTCCACATCCCATACTACCTCTCTCCACTCATTTTGGGCCTTGTCGTTGCCTATCCCTGGTAAAGGGGTCTACACTCGCCCCCCTCAGGGGGTTCAGGGCCCGGTGAACACAGGGGCGCCGTGTCCTGCTGCAGACGGTTCTTACGCCTCCATGCCCCCTCAGCGGAACGCGCCGCGGCCATAACCGCGCGTCCAGACGCCGACGAGGAGCGACGGGGGGAGGAGTCTCGCGAGTGGAACACGACCTGTCCATTCACACGTCTCCCGCAGAACAACATTACGCACACGAGCAGCGAGAGAGACCTGGCCCAGGGTCCCGGCCTTGGTCTCCAGGGAGTTTCACACACTGCCAGGCTTTGGTGAGAGAGAGTGAGAGGGAATGAGTGAGTGAGTGAGGGAGGGAGAGAGAGGGAGAGAGTGAGGAAGAGGCTTCACAGGTCGGTTAAAACACATCACAGTACATCACAATAAATATAATCATAAATAACACAACATGTACAGTACAGACAACAATAACAGACATGCTTCTAGTGTGAATGGTGTTTATGGATTTAGCAACATTATTGTATTTGGTATGAAAGTCTTCTTGTAAATGTTCTTGGTTGCTGTAGCGGCTCTACAACCTTTTCCCATGGGCAGTTTTATGAATTCTTTAAAAAGGGGAAGAACAGGATCAGACACAATTTGTTGGGCTTTTTGTTTCACCTGCTTTTTATATATATATCCCAGTGGTTTCTGCTCTTCCCCATGTTGGTAATTGGATTTCAGAAGCCGTTCTCCAGTCAGAGAAGCTTACAGTTGTACTCAGGTCCCTCTCCAGATTTCTTCCCATCAGGGTTTTTTTTTCTTGCCACAGTTTGAGGGTTTTTCTCCCCATTGGGGGGTATTTTTACCTCCTGTCCTTGCTGTTTGGGCTTTCACACCTGGTTTTTGCCCTTTTCAGAAGCATCTTTGTGACAGTTTTCAGTAAGAAGCACTGCACAAATAAAACTGACTTGACTTGACTTGACGTGCCATCTCGAGCTGTGCTCAGGCCTGTGTAGAGACCTTTTGAAGGGCAGGTTTTCAAAGTGAGAAAAGGGCACACCAACTTAGAAAAACAGTTTCCCTACTCCCAGTTATTATACAGAATGTGTTTCATCAAAATAATGAAAATGGCAGCAACAATAATAATAGAAATGTTTTTTTTTTTACAAAATGAAAGGGCCAAATCAGGCATGTTGGGGGAACAGGGGCAGGTGATAGGGCATTCAGAGCCTGCTTCTCTGCACGTGCAGTGTCACGTATTACCTTCATGTTGTCTGTCCAGTGAGTGGCAGTTCAGTGGGCGAAATGCCCTGTCAATGAGAGAGGTCAGAGGAGAAGGGCCAGACTGGTCATAGCTGACAGGAAGGTGACGGTAACGCAAATAACCACATTACAACAGTGGTTTGCAGAAGAGCATCTCTGAACACATAACATGTCGAACCTTGAAGTGGATGGGATGCAGCAGCAGAAGACCAATTAGTCCAAAAAAATACATCTAATAAATAAAGTGGTCACTGAGTGTAGAAGAAAATGCATTCGTTCACACCTTGACCTCACTGCTGCAAAACCCTCAGCAAAGGGAGGGATTATGCCGGAAAAAAATATATTCCAGACCCGCTCACAATGTGACTCAGTAAAGCTGTGATTGACAGCTTGTCCACTTTGTTATGCCAGCGCTCTATAACATAGCCTTACCTAACCATACCTGGAATACCTTAATCTGGAACTGGCATGCCTTTAAGTGGTGACATTCTCCAGGACATTTCCCTGAGCCTTGCTGGCTCTATAAAAATTCTCCCCTGTCACCTATCAGATTATTACAGCACTTATCTCTGTGCAGTCCATTTAAGCCTTTCAGTGAGAGGGAGAGGCAGAAAGAGAGCCCGACAGCGTCTTCCCAGCATGCTTCGCTCCTGACAGCTGGTCATCTCCGCCTTTGATCAAACCGGGCGCATATTAAACCCAAAAACTGTGGGAGACGGGCAGATATATACACTTAAGCCGCCACCCTATCCGCCAACCTCCCTCCCCCCCCCATCCCAGAGGAGGTGACGTCTAAGCAGGACAAATCTATTTCATCTTTGGACACAGCCTTGCTTTTGGGGAAGGAGGTGTTTATCGACCATTTCAAAGACCATTAACTTTTAAACCGGCTATTGTTTCGTCTCTGGCTGGCGTTCAATGCGCTCCAGGAAGCAACACAATTATATATAGAGAGAGGCGGTGGAGATAGAGAGAGACGGGAGAGATAGAGAGAGAGACAGAGATGGTAAAGAGCCACAGAGAGAGAGACCAACAGACAGAGAGAGAGAGACAGAGATGGTAAAGAGCCAGAGAGAGAGAAAGACTAACAGACAGAGGTAGAGACAGAAAGAGAGAGACACTAAATCTGCTGTACTTCTCTGCTGTAGACGTACAGCATTGTCATCCTCTCCTGTGCCCACTGGGAGTACGCCATCATCCTGCAGGGTGTGTGTGACTGAGAGGGGCCCCAAAACAAGGCGCTTTTCACCAGATACTCACCTAAACAATGTTGCAGTCATCAAATCCTGACCAAAACAAGGCAGTAGTCACCAAATATTGACCAAAATAAGGATGGCAGTCACCAAATATTGACCAAAACAAAGTGGTTGTCACCAAATACTGACCAAAACAAGGTGGTTGTCACCAAATATTGATCGAAACAAAGTTGCAGTCACAAAATCTTGACCGAAACAAGGTGGCAGTCACTGAATATTGGCCGAACAGCTTAGGGATTTACTCCCCCCCACCCCACCCCAGAGGTTTACCTCTGGCCATCACTGCACATAGAACAGCAGAAGGGAAAATGTGGGTCACAGGGTATTGGGCCAATGTGGCCAGAACAGCCTGTGAATACTGAGGGATAGGGTCCACCTTCTGTTTTATAAAACATATTCTTATGGTTATCGTTTATAACATAATTTAAATGGTGTGTTCACTATTTACCGCTGCATATTTAAAACATAGTGTTTATACTCACTGCACATTTGTAATGGTGTCAGTGTCCTGCATTGAGTGCATCTCTTACTGCAATCCAGCACTGTTGCTACTTTTTGAGTCTACATTCATTTTTTATTCATAAATAATATTATATAAAAATGCTGATATAAATCTCTGCCTAATTCAGCTGCCCTCGAAACTTCACTCTGAATGCACAAGCAACCAAAGTCTTTCCTCTTCGGCCGACCAAGCTTCGGGTTCATGTAAAATTGAATGTCTTCCTAAGACAATAATGTAAAAAGTGACATAATGACATTAGCAAAAAAGAAAAGAAAAAGAAAGATGTTATTGATATCACACTGATACTAATGGCATAGCCCAGACCTTGGGCTGTTAGGTGATAGGGCCAGTTAGCATGCGAGGCAGGTATCAGCGCTCACTCGAGAGCCCTTCAGTTCTATTACCTGGCTGCACAGCACTCTTGTAGTTTGATAATGAAAATCTAATCCAAGGCAAGTGGTGTCACTCCAACACAAGCAGTGAGTGCAGCCTTCTAACTTAATCAGGGAACATCTCGCAAACTCTATTACCAACAGAGGCTAGACATTGGCCAGTTGCCTTGTTAGAAAGATGGTTATGACAGTGTGTGCTGATTTTGGCTATGTGAAGAATGCACTGATGTTTTAGGAACGAAACCAGAAAATGTGCGCCCTAATCCTGACTAGGCAATTAGCAAAGGTAATTAAATGAATCCACGTTTACTGTAGAACTATCAGTGTGTTAAGGAATTATCTATCTTCGCAGCTAAGTGCAATTTAGACTTATCTTAATCGAAACAACAACAAGACAGCTTTTTGAAAATAATGGCATTGTCATATATAGCATAAAGCTAAAACATGATCTAATCCATAAAACGGGCATCCTGCAGACAGTAACTTGTGTGATTATTATTTGATAAGTAATTTCATGCACATTAGGCCTACTTGCGTATGGTCCATCTTTGCAAGAATAAATATGAAAATCCGAACGTCTAGAAACCATCTGTATGGTGCCTTCCTTAGGGACAGACTGACAAATGAGTGAAAGACACAATACCATCGCATGCGGCTGAAATGGTGAACTGAATCCAGTTGCTCATAAAATAAATTCACTAAAAAGCGGAACCCCTTCTTTTATGTAGTTTATAATTCATTACATTGTGGATATGGTTATTCAATAACATTCATCAGTGTTGTACGAAAAAGGACCGAGTAACACAATTTGCTGTAATGTACTGCAGGTCTGGGGTGACTGAACACTCATTGGAAAAATGCATGTTTTTCACTTTAATATATTTTATGGAAGATCAGCTCTTTAATAGAGCAAGGCAGTAGAACAATGTGAGTTTTATTAAAAAAGTAAAATAGAACATATTAATTTATCTACTGTGAAGGTACACTGGATGTAATCTACTGTACTCTGTGGAATACCTTTGAGTTCTCTCCTCACTGGCCTGGTTTTGTCACAGTAGCTTTGAGGTGGCTTTGGGGGGAATTTGCACCGACAGCAATGATGGACTTAAGAATGAAGGGATGGTCCTGGGAGCGAAATGTGACATTTTCCAGGAAACCAATCGAATGAAAAATATATATTTATATAGAGGGTAGGTTGATTGAACACACAGCCTCATTTAAACCAATGTCCCCCCGAGTAGCTGACCCTGCGTGATTGAGCAGATTTTTGCTGTAGGCTGTTATTATTGACATTGGGAGTGCCTCTTAGTTGAACTGGGTCTTTCTCAATGGGGGTCTAGTTCGAAAGCAGACACAGTACATATTTCTGTGGGTGGGTGGGTGGGGCACATGCTCATTGTCTGAGCCCATCACACCCCGGCATCAGAAGAATGCACGTCAACTGAAAACCTGCAAATGTCCAGTAGCCCTTGAAGAGCTTGTAGGTTTTCACAGAACTCCATTGTTTTTAAGTTGGCAGTTGTGATTGTTACATCATTGCAGCAATAGAATGTTCAGCCAAGTACATTGTAGTCACATAATTGTGATCTTACCCCGTAAGAAGTTAAGGCAGGGGAGGAGATCAGCTACCAAGGAAAAGAGCAAATGACCTCTTGCAGACAAAAATGAACAAGACGTTTTTGTCACAGTTTAATGCACTTTCACATAGATGGAGCAGTGACTCAAATCAGAGACAATCTGCCGGAATATACGTTTTTTGAAAAGCACAGATGTATCATCCTGCAGCTGAACTGTCAGAACTTATAGAAAACATCTTCCTGCTCAATTTAGTCCGCCCCCCTCTGCCCCCACCCCCCGTTCCCTGATTTAACCTGAGCCTGCCCCATATACCGGGCGAGGGACACATCCCGTATTCAGGCCAGGACAGATCAATCCCTGCTCATCGTCTTGTTCTTGTTCCCGGAACGGGACGTGCTGATGAAGACGAGGGTGAGTTAGCGGTGGCTTCTCAGGGAACTCTACGAGCGGTGAACGCGGCGGATGAAACGGAGTCGCAGCCAGCCGCCGCTCTGGTGAGGGCACGGCGTCTGTACCCCGCGGTGTTCGCACGCTGCGGCCCGGCGGTCTTTCAACACGGCAGGGCCTCCTTCCACTCCTCCGCCGTGTTGTACACCCTGCCCCGAACAGCCAGGAGAGACGATGCAGGGGCCAGGCTGGAGCGGGGCCAGGCTGGAGGTTGTCCTTTTATTTTTAACCCCTTACCCAGGAATCTAAGGGCTCTTTCCAGTGGCTTATTTTTCTCCTCCTTATTCCTTTCTTTGCTCCTTTTGTTGCTGCTCACTCCACCAGTCAGGAGAGGAGGGAAACAGAGGCGAGTAAAGGAGGGGAAATGGAGAAAATGCGGAATAGGCAAATGGAATGTCCTCGCTCCTTCAATCCTCAGTTCGAAGCCACATCAGTTACAGACGTGGCAGTATGTCACGCATTCCGAAAAAATACTCCCGCAAAGGATGCGCTGATGTTTTCTTGCTCAGGAACAGTCTGGGAGCCTCCTAACTTCTTGCTTCTAGCTCTTAAAAGGAACATTTAAAGGGTTGGAATTTCCTTAAAAGATGGCCGACCTCGATCAGGCAAAGAACAAGGTGATAGGATGTGAGCGATCGGAAAAAGAGCCACCTTTCAGAATAGCACCAATGGTGGAGCACAGTTCAACGTACACTGGCAGGAGTGTAGGGTAATGGGTAGGAAACTGGGATTGTAACCCAAAGGTTGCAGGTTTGATTCGCCAGTAGGACACTGTGGCTGTGCCCTGGAATTAGGTACTTACTTTACCTGAATTGCTTCAGTACATATCCAGTTGTACAAACTGATACTATGTAAAAATGTTGATATGGTTAGGGTAATGCAAGTAATGTAATGTTCCAGTGTACATAATGGTCCCAACTGGACTCATGTACTCTGTTACACTTAAATTAACACAGGGCATTTTACTCAATAAAAAGAAAATAGAAAAACAATTTTTTGGGGAGGGTTCCAGTTTGTTTGTGGCCCTTACAGGTGAACATTAATCAGAGTTACAGTGTGCTATAGATCAGGATGCATGGCTGCCATTTCCTCTCCGCTTTCAGCTCTTGTACTCAGACAGCATACAGGACTGGTGTAATGGCTTTGCTCTGAGAGCTGCCTTTGGTGTGTTTATCTGTGTGAAGGTAGCAGTAGCTGTACCCTTACCCCCCACACCCACACTCTCTCACACTCCTCCGTTAGGATCAAGCTGAGACTATAGCATCTGGTTCTTAATTGCTCACCAACTGCTGAGTAATTATGTCCCCATTACAAAGAACTAAGTGTGCATGGAAGTCAGAAGCGATAAGCAGCACCATAAAACTCAATAAATACAATTAAACTGCAATCATTCCATGTTAGTTTGTGCTTGTTTATCGTTGCGCATTAATAAATCCATTGCCCCCAACTTAGAATAAACAGCAGAATACATCTCTGGGGTGTGAACGGAACAACCTTGTTTTAGCATGGGTGAGACTAACAAAAATAGCACGGCCAAAAGGCATGACATTTGAAATAATACTTCTTTTTTGGGCTTGTGACAAATTGTGAAATGTAGCGTACGGTGCTGGAGTGCAGCGGGCTCTTGGGTGAGGAGGAAAGAGTGGCGACAGGCGCACGCCGCGGCGGAGTGTCTCGATGTTGCAGCGAGGGTGATATTTATGGCCCGAAACATAACATAATCCATAACACTATGTCTGGCTTGTCGAGGGAGCCACTCGATGAACCCCTCAGGGCTTCTTTGGGCTTCCCTGCACAGATTCTTATGACTAAACCTACTCATGCTTCATGCTAAAATGTGCAAGTCCATTTATGTGTGTCTTGTATTTTTTTGTATCTCTTATATATAAATTAAAACATCTGGGCTGATGTGTGGCGGAGGTTGGGAGGGAGCCATCACGGTGAGTGTCCCCGTGTCCCCCTGTGTGGTGTGATTTATAGCTGTACAGTGTGTGGTGTGATTTATAGCTGTACAGTGTGGGGTGTGATTTATAGCTGTACAGTGTGGGGTGTGAGGTGTGATTTATAGCTGTACAGTGTGTGGTGTGATTTATAGCTGTACAGTGTGGGGTGTGAGGTGTGATTTATAGCTGTACAGTGTGTGGTGTGATTTATAGCTGTACAGTGGTGGGTGTGGGGTGTGAGGTGTGATTTATAGCTGTACAGTGGTGGGTGTGATTTATAGCGGTACAGTGGTGGGTGTGGGGTATGATTTATAGCTGTACAGTGGTGGGTGTGGGGTATGATTTATAGCTGTACAGTGGTGGGTGTGGGGTGTGATTTATAGCTGTACAGTGTGTGGTGTGATTTATAGCTGTACAGTGGGGGTTTGAAAGAATCACGGACTGGGAAGGGACCACCGCAGACACGTAGATTTACTATCAAAAGCACGTTTAACTTCAATTCTGTGGCCAAGGGATGGTTACAGCCCTAGACAACATGCTTGTTTTCGCCAACAGCCAGCTCTGCTGATTTAAGCCTAGGACACCAGGTGAGACACATCCCTGAGATAAATCAGGGGCATTAATCAATCAATTAACTATCAGGTAGAGAAGAGAAGCAGCAGTGCGACTGGCCTCGAGGCAGATTTGATTGTCCTATAGACTCCTTCAGCAGGAAACCGCTCAAACACCTCCTCTGTGCTGCTTCGCCAGAGCTGAGAGACGTGGGTACAACACTTCCTCCAGGTTGTTTCAGTTTTCCAAACCAAAACCAAAAGAAAGAAAAGAATAACCCCCCCCCCCCAAAAAAAAAAATACAAAATACAAAACAGAAATTATGCAGAGGGCATACAACAGAATTGAAACATTAATATTTCCATTCACGCTGTTACTGCGGCATGCTAACGTGCTATCGTGCTAACGCTGGCCTTTGTGAAGTCTGATCATGCACTGGAGCGGTGGCCGGGTGCCCCACTGAGGCACAGGGCTTTCTGTTTCTGTCCCATTAGTGTCAGCAGAGATGAGGGAGGGGGGAGGGGGCACCCTGCAGGCCCTGTCCTAATAGCTGCATTTGGGTGGCCGGGGGGTTGCTTCTTCCCCTCTGGTGAAAGTACCCGTAAGAGCTGGCACGGGCCGATAATTCAAACAGCAGCACACAGACATGGCCTTTCCCCGGTCTGCTTGTACAACAACAACAACAGCAACAATAACAACTCCAAAGGGAAACCAGGCCGTTACAGCCAAAGGCCTATCTTTCCAGCGGCCTCTACAAAACTCCCCACGTTACGTTGAATTGCGGATTTACGTCCCAACAGAACCAACATGTGCCAAATCTCACGCCCAGGAAGCCAGGCAAAGCCGCGTGGAGACGTCGGACATCTGTAGGCATCCACAGCCTTGTGTGTCCTCTCTTTTCTCCTCATGTTTAAGGGGCTATTAAGGGGTAATTGTTTTTTTGGCTCAGCCCCTTTTGTTTGCTATAGCCCACTGCCCTCTCTGCAGTGGAGGGTACATAACTCATCTCAGGATAGTCGCAGACTTATCTCGGTGGAGAACAGCCTCCAATGGGGCCCAGAAGGTTACGGGAACGTGTTCCACAGAGGTCCGCCATTTTGAGTCCGCCTCAGGTGAACCGCTGTCTAAACCCCGGGGGATCCTGCCCCAGGTGCCACATGTGACACGGGCGAGGTGACGCTCGCTGTCTTCTGTCACTCCACCGCTGTCACTCAGAGCAGTCAGTTCAGTGAGGGCCACCATCCAAAAAAGCAATTTGTCAAACCTTTTGGCATGTAGTCAAAACATTTTAAAATTTTAAATAAAAAAAGCTTACGATGACAGGATAGGATGTAAATTAAAGCTATTGGAGAGGGAATGTAGCCAAATCTGAAATGTTGGCGTGGTTAAACGACTACAGGGCAGAAGGTTCTAAGCCTGCCACTCCTCCTGGTGGGTCAGACCCTGAGACTGTCAAAGGAATGTGGACCTGGTGTATGTGACATCATCCACTTCCCCAGTACCAAAACATGCTCTCATCTTTAAAGATTTCAGGTATTTTCAATTTGGAATTCAAGGAATTGTTGCTTTTGTGTGTGTGTGTGTGTGTGTGTGTGTGTGTGTGTGTGTGTGGAGAAGGTGAGGGTACTAGGAAGCATAAACACGTTAAATATTATATGACACTAAAAAGACCAGAATATTACTAGAAATAAATTATTAGTTAAAAAGTGAAATTGTTCATTTTTCACACGTCCTTGAACAAGATATGAGTCTCTACTGCGCTGCATACAAACTCAGTTATCAAACAGCAGCTGAAGCTCCTTGCGATGTCTCTAACGAAAGCTTTACATGCGCGCTGACCCCATATTCTCCTCTTATGACTCCATTTGGAGGACATTAAAGACGCTGGATGTTTTCGTTTGATGCGAAATGATCGCGACGCTCCCCACCGCTCCGCGTCCCGACCATCGCGTTCCTCTCCAGTGAACTCGGATGAAAAGAATGCGCGATCGATCCCTCCCCGCTCCACCCTCCCCCGCCGTCTCCACGGAGACTAAGTGGAGACGTGACACGTCTATACCGGTTACAAAACAAATAAATTAGGCCTGATTTGGATCAGACAAGTGTGATTGAACAAAGGCTGCAGTGTGCTGGGGGATGTTCGCGTGCCTATCGATCCGCTCCGTGCATGTTAATGCTGTTCGTCATTAAGGCTGACAGCTCAGCCCGGCTCTCACCCGCGTCAGGTGCGGCTATAGCCTCCTTCCCGGGAGGTGCACGTTGTTCGGCTATAAATAGGCGAAGCACCGATTCATTTTTTTCGTTTTTGTTTTCAGGACTAACGCAAACAACCGCAATCGACGGTGGAAAGGCTACAAATCAATCGGTACGACGCAAACGGCCGAAAGGCGCAGACAATGTTCATGAGCACTGATGGGCGAGAGCCGCTTGCCTACGGCATCCAGAAAGTCATCATAAATGGGCAGCGTGAAAGGGCTTGGTCCAGATGCCCGGATCTGTTTGTGCCGTGCTCTCAGATGAGTTTAAGCCCTTAATTACTGGAAACAGATCCTGCCGATGAATCTATATATTTTTTAAAAGACTCCTTTGTATGAAGCTGTAATTGGAGTTTTTATTTTTCCTGATGTAACGCTGAGAAATTGGATTAGGAGGCGGCTTCTGTCACCTGGGCACTAATGCAGGCTTAATACACCGCCCCTCAGCAGACTGTCGTCTTATCATTTAATAGAAAAGGGCTCAGCAATCTGATTCTCCTCTGTCCTCAGTTACCGCGGTTACATAAAGGAGGAGGGCATTGCATGTAAATTTGCCCGGGCTTTATTTTATTTTAAAAAAAAGACAGGAACAAACAAACAAAGTGAAAATGCTCACCGGGGCGAGGGAAAAGCAGGAGCGCCGGTTGGTGACTACGTGGCATTCCATCCCGTAATGCCTTGGAGTATCAGTGACTTCCTTTCATCTTGATAATGAGCCATAACTACCGGTTTATTATTGTTCTCATTGCCGGCGTCCAAGGTCTGAGCATTACACAACATCGCCGCCTTTTAGCAGATGCTCTTTTCCAGAGAGACTTTTAACAGCTTTTTACACAGTATCCACACAGTGTTTATTCAGCTCTAGCAGAGTGCGTACGAGTCCGGCAGGTATCATATGCTGTATGCTGAGTCCAAGAGGGGCCATAATGGTACTTTAACACTGAACAATTTACTGTGTATTTATACTGCTGAATAAATTCTGAAGCAATTCAGGTTAGATACATGCACTCAGTGATCACTCGGTAGACAGCTTGTTAATGCAAATATTTAATCAGATAATCATGTGGCAGCAACATTCCCTGTTTTTCCCTAGTGTTTGCAGAGAATTGTGCAAAAAACAAGGAAGTGAGCGGTGGTTCAGTGGGCAGAAACACATTTTTAATGAGAAAGGTCAGAGGAGAAGGGCCAGACAGGTCTAAGCTGACAGGAAGGTGACATTGACGTAAATAACCACGCATTAAAACAGTGGTACGCAGAAAAGCATCTCTGAACACACGTGTCAAACCTCTAAGTTCATAGGCTACAGCAGCAGAATACGTCTAAATAATACGTTGAATAAATACCTATCAAAGAGCTCGCTGAGTGTACAAGGCTCAGGGGCACAGCAGTGTCCTGCCTGGGAATTGAACCTGCAACCTTCGGGTTTGCGAGCTCAGGTCCCTCCCCACACAGAGCAGCTGTGAGGGGCTTCCTGCGCGAGGCGCTAACACGCGGCGGGATGAGGGACAGGTGTGGGCCGAGCATCAAAGGCGCTCCTCATCAATAATGCAGCGCCTCACTGCGACGCTAACGCAATTAAGGAGGAGAGCGAAACGAAAGAGGAGCCCTGTTTCCGCGACGCCTGCAACCGGCCGATGAATAATTCACAGGCCCGGCCTTCATCCTCGCTGAAGAAAACATCAAAATTAAGAAAAATTACTGAAAACAAAACAAAAAAAGAGCCAGGAAGAAAAACTAAGTGGAATTGAACATGTTCCCAAAACTATTCCTGCTGTGTTAACTAAACCAGAATCAAACTTTATTAAACCGCCGACCCATGGCATGTGTTCATAAGCAGATCGAATGAATCATTGTGGTCATAACACACCATATGCCTATTTGCAGTTATTGACGTAAGCGCTTATGAATGCTTATGTATTACTTCTACAGTAAATGTGCTATGTAGTGCTTATGCAGGAGTTAGAAAGTGTTACCCAATATTCCTACTGCATTTGTGGTCAGTTGCTGTCCTGGTCTACCACAGTCCAATAGGATTAGGAATGACCTCCAGTTACCTGGTGATTTGTACACAGTCCTGCTGGTGAAATGAATTCCAAAGCAAATAAGGAGTTTAATTAAACAAACGAGCGCTCGGGGGGGGACTTAAGTGCGGCCAGCCCGGTGATCCTCCCCTGTCAGGGGTGACCATATTTGTTCCACTCCAGGAATCAATGGGCTTCCTGTTTCACTACCAGTGCCATGACCAATAAACCCTCCCCTCCTTCCTTTCCACCCATTCTGTGATATTATGGCCTGCTGTAAGGGGCGGCTGAACAGAAAATGGCATGATTTAAGATGTGCTACTGAATAATAACAAGAGATTTAATATCAAGCATTCAGCGCTCACCTATTTACATTCTTACTCGGTGCGGAAGCAGAAATAAAATCAGATACAGCAGGCCCACGAGGCATATTGAAGTCCGTTACACGCAAAAACAATCACGCGAACGGGGAGATTTATTAAAAATAGAAGCCTTTTTCCATTGTTCTTTTGTGTTGTTTATGAGGGCATATGAAAAGTGAATTCATTTTTTTCCGCGGATGTGAGTCAGACTAACGTGAAGCAGTCCCCCCGCCACTCCGCGGAACACAATGTTCTTCATACGGGGGTCAAAGTGGCGCACGACAGCACAGAACCGCGACAGATAGCCGTAGCCTTTGTGAAGAGCTGGATGGCTTCCCTACAGTGAAGCAGTGCCATTCAGTACCCTGGGCCCGTTCGCACCTCGTTAGCGAAACCACATCAAAAGAACCTGCCGCATTAGACGAGCGCAAAAACTAGGTCTTCCAGCGCGTTCCCGCTCATAAAACATGTATCTGATGGCTTCTGCAGGATTTCCCTTTGAACCAGTTCTGTCAGAGCACTGTGCTGATAATAGGGCCCATCTTCACCGAGCCGCTAATTCATCTCTGTGCCGCGCACGGAGACGCTAGTCACGGCTTCAGCTGGTGAGAGGAAGAGCATGTGGCTGTTAACATGTCGCCCCATTAGCCGCTCGTGTGCTCCTCCTACTGGCAGAATGCTGGTACTGACGAGCGCCTGAGGGAGGCAGCGCAGCAAGCTGTGCAGTTGGGTAACAGTGTTGTCTAACGCTTGCTGTGCAGTTGGGTAACAGTGTAGTCTAACGCTTGCTGTGCAGTTGGGTAACAGTGTAGTCTAACGCTTGCTGTGCAGTTGGGTAACAGTGTCGTCTAACGCTTGCTGTGCAGTTGGGTAACAGTGTCGTCTAACGCCAAGGGAGTCCCCTAATCTGTGCACACTTGTTTTTCACCCGGTCCTATCTTTAGCCCCTTTATTTGTAATCTAGGACTTTTGAATTTGTATTGTATTTCTCGGTACTATAGTGCCTGAAGTTGTAGAATTCTCGGTATGGTAGTTGCAGACTTGGCCTTTCTACCTTGTGTACTAGTCTTATGTTCGCGGCTTTACAACCAATCATGCGTCTGTGAATTGTACCTTATCCATCCTGTTCTGTTGTTGTTCTATGACCTTGATTGGCACTTTTTTGTATGTTGCTTTGGATAAAAGCCCCTGCTAAATAAAATAATGTAATGTAATGAGCAAGGTATTAAACCTGATTTTAATATCTTGATCCAGGGGGGTCCATATACTTTTTTTTTTACATTTTAGTCATTTGGCAGACGCTTTTAATCCAAAGCGACTTACAAGTGCATAGGTTCTACCATAAGTCAGAGCATCACATCCAGAAACTAGCAAAATACACAGGAAATGCTGTTCGAAACATAGTTGTGGATATACATTCTTGTGTTCTATTTGCTGCAATTTCTGTGCAGGTCTTTCATGCAATGCTCGGAGCTAGTGGTTAGTTTTTATGTGAACAGGCCCTGAGATCTCATTTTCGCCCTGTGACTGTAGGGCAGGAACAATCAGCATTGTGTTTGACCAACGTCATCTCCACAAGCCAAGGCAGACCTCGCGCTGTGTGCTGAATTAAGCTGAGCAGATGTGCTGTATATCTCACAGCTAATACAAGCTGTTGGCCATAAACCCAAAATGTCTGCTGCTGTCACCAAAACTGTCTCAGGGTGATCCGCCATCTGGCACACAATAACATGAACACAAACATCCAGCAGCCGTCAATCAGCGTCTCCCCTGTGAAACCGCGCTCCGACCTCCCCTACACATGTAATATGTTGTTAATGTTTTCAGATCACATTTACCCCTTTGATAAGTAGGTTGGAATGGAATGCTCTTTTTAAAAAATAAATAATTCCAAGGCAGTGTTCTGTGTTGGTGTCAATTACCAATAACGTCAGCATTCGTTAAAGTGTTCAGCTACAAATATTTTAATCACATTCTATTTGTTATGTAATGTAAAGGGTTATGTAAGAATTCCCAGGTTCAATAAAAATTGTATGCTTTTGTAAGTTCAAATGTAAGTAATTGATGAGAAGTTACATGTAAAATACATAAAGATTTTACAAGTCCTGCAGATGTCCAACAGAAGTTAAGGCGCACTCCTCAAGGCACTGGCCTCTCTTGTACAGACAGCGCTGCAAAAAAAATCCATGCGATTTTATTAGGTCATGCTTGGTGTGACTACTATATGCACAGTAAATGTTCAGTCTTACATCAACTCTTGCAGAGTACATATGGTTCCTATTGAACTATATGTACTCTGTTAGAGTTGAATTAGCACTGGACATTTGACAATATACATATCAAAACAATGCCTTGAGAGTTTTGACGTTTTCTAACCCCTTATTAAATGATTTCTATTCCAAATTCCCACTCTTGCTTTTGACTTATATGAATGGAACTGGGTGCTATCAAGACAAAATAAAGTCATTTTCAGAGGGCGAAACAATTTGCAAAGTAAGCTGACCATGTGAAAGCCTGTATTTATGCCATTGGAGCCTTCATATGAAATAATAGAAGCAGATCTGTGGCGAGCTCAGAGATCAGGGTTTAGGCTTATGGAAATGCACTCGGATTGAAATAGTTCCCCGGACCAAGGACATCTCTGTATTTCCCTCTCTTATCTCCTCTAACATCCTAAATCCATTAAAATAGAAATTTCCGGAGACTCAGAAACCCAGCATGTTGTCAGCGTGTATCTTCCTTAAATATTTCACAACTTTTTTATCTATGTGAATAGAGGTAGTGCAGTTATGGAACTGAAATACAAACCTTCCTCTTTCCAAGATATCCCACAATGCCTGTTTGCTGTGAGGACCACATTCACATCATGTCCGCCCCGTAGCTCTGGCATGGCAGACAGGCATAAGGAATTGCAGATGTACCGTCCTGGGAATTCAGCAACAATGCAGACGAGCACTGGAAATTCACGGTTTGATATTCGCTCACCACAAAGGCTGGAGCAGACATGAGACACAGGCCAAAATCACCAGCAACGTGTTTAAACATTTATCACACAGGGCTGCTGCAACACAACAAAGACCTTGACAAAACTGTGAGAAGAGAAACTTCTGAGGATTTTTGGTCTGCCGGAGAGCTGGTGCTCAGAGGTTACCTGAGTGGCAGGTGTAGAATTGCAAGAGCAACTAGCCTGGAGACTTTGCAATGCCTATGGACCAGATATTATAGCTTTTGAGAGTGTTAAGGATATACGCGTCGGGGGAGATATTAGGTGTGCGACACGGTAGTATGTGAGTGTGTGTGTGTGTGTGTGTGTGTGTGTGAATGGGTGAATAAGAAGCCTCAATTGTACAGTGTTTTGGATAAAGGCGCTATATAAATGCCAGCCATTTGCCATTTACCATATAAAAATGTGAGACTACAAACAGAACGGCAGGATAATAATGGATATAATAATGTTATTATAACGTATGGATGCAAGCCTTCCTCTCTAGCCCCAGTTACTGTACAATGGTTTCCTAAATGATCTGCTGTGTAAAAAGCACTACAGCCGGTATTTCGGCGAACACCAATCTATTAACCTTCGATGCTTTCAGTGGGGTGGTGTAAACAGCTCTGGAACAAGCCCAAAC
Source organism: Conger conger (assembly GCF_963514075.1). Lineage (NCBI taxonomy): Eukaryota > Metazoa > Chordata > Actinopteri > Anguilliformes > Congridae > Conger > Conger conger. The sequence continues at coordinate 26,905,065 of NC_083766.1, read as the reverse complement.
AGTGAACAGACATCATTAGACCCCAGTCCTTAAGTGACCCCTGTGTGGGGATCACGGCAGGGGCCAGCGGAGGCGGACAGCGGTTAGCCCGTGCTGACTGTACAGGGAGGACCCTGTGCTGCTACGCTGCCACGCGTCGGTTTGACCACTGCTCCTCTGAAACTGTGCCCGTCAGCACAACCCTGACCTCAGGAACATCAGCTCCAGGTGCATGCCCGTCACGCTGAATGCGGTGCGAACATGACGCACCTCTTCACCTGACAGCCGGGACTGCAAGCCCCCAAAATTCCTCATGACCCCCCCTACGGTAGACAAACCGAGCCCTGTACCAGGGTACTGTGGTTTGGTAGTGGGGAGCTCTGGTGATCCACAAATTTGCTACCCATGTCAGAATGGTCATCGCCATCTTCAGCCAAGGTCCAATCCAAGTTGCGCAAGTTATTCTGAATAAGACTATCGACAGTAACAATCAAACAATAGACCCAACACAGCACCATGCAGGGTATAATACACAATATTATATTGTGACTATATTGCTGAGTGTAACACTGCACAGGGATTATAACTATGTAATTGGGGACTGATGCCGTATAATGATTGGGGAAACTGGATTTAGGTGGAGATTTGTTGTTCCCTTGAGCCAGGCACTTCATCTTAATTGCTTCAGTAAATATTCAGCTGTATAACAAAATGGCTGCTAATCCACGTAGGTCCCCCCTGGATAAGTATTAAATGCCGAAATGTAAACAAATGATCAAAAGATCGTGAGCTGGAGCACTGGCATCCCCTCTGCTGGAACGTCACAGAGTCTTCAGGGAAGACCTGCGCTACTCAACACTTCCCTGATTCTTCCCTTAAACTTTAAAAAACTTTCTTGCGCAATTTTTGTTTGTTCTTGTTTGCCTTGAGAGTTTTATTTGCTAAATATGTGGATGCAAAGCTCTCTTGTACTGTAATTCTAATCACTTTGGCAAAGAGCATCTGCCTAACGACGCAAATGTGCACTAATACTGGAGAGCATAAGAAAGCAACGGCAGTGTGTAAAACAATGGAATGGCAGCATTTAAGAAGCAGCAGAACCTCGTGAAGCCCTGTAAAACAGTGTCAGGAAAACAGAGTGAGAATTAGCACGTTATTAGGAAGCGTAAGAAGGAAAGACGCGGGAGACGCTGCAAGAAAGCGTGTTTTCTGTCGCCGTCGGCAACTGGGAGAGCGTGGCTGTGGAGCCGTGCGGAGCTCCTTTCTCTCCGTCTCCAGAACAGAGCGTGCCGTCTTTCCCTTAGGTTATGCGAGGGGAACGCGGCACATAAACGCGTCCCCGCATCGGTTTTCTCCCGAGGCAAATTTCCTCTCCGCCCAACAATGCCCGCTGACGTGGTCCTCGAATAGTTTTCCCTCACTCAACAGAAAGGACTTGTTGTTGTGCTAAAAAAAGATAAATGAACAGTGAGAGCGGTAAAGGTCACAGGGAAACTTTGGGAATCTGCAAGAGGGCGGCGGTGCAGCGGAGTGTTCTTCACACACCTTATTATGCGGATCCATACGAGTCTTTGGGCTTTATTTAAAGGGCAAAGCTCTGCGCGGACTTTCCTGAGAATCCTCGTAATCTGCGGTGGAGGATAGATGGCGCTTTCTCGACGGCCTACCGCTGAGCTCGTTCATTTTAAGGAACCCTAACGGACAGAGTGTGGCTGCAGTCTGGGACTACAAACGCCCGTTCTTTCTGCTTATCACACAAGAGGCCCTCTAAAAACCCTCACATCGGCAGTTCAATTAAAAAAAGAGTGGGACTGGGAGAGCAGGAATCGCAGACACGGCTGAGTGGAGCCAGGGCTGCAGCCCTTGTCTCTGATTTACCGAGGGAGGACACATCTTCAGCGAATTGCCAGGCTGGATCAATATGTTCACTAACCTTGTAATTAACTTGCCCTTGATCCTGCCACTACCCCCCCGTGACCGTCCCCTGGCCCACACAAACACCCCCCCCCCCCCCCCGCCCCCCCATAAACGCCACGCTTTATGAAGTGGGATGAGCTTTGATTTTCAAAAAATGGATGTGTGTAATGGTGTTTTGATGGCACGTTTAGATACATTAATCTCTCGTTTTTCAACTTGAATGCCCCGGAGAACGGATCGTCGTTTCGGGAGATAATGTCTGGGGAGAGGGCTGCAGGCCAGAGTGACCGCGGGTATGAATCCCTTCTGAGCTGTGGTGTGACGGCTACAGCGCCGTACCTGTAACACCAAGGCTGAGGGTTCCAGAAAGATCTCAGACAGATATACGGGATCAGGAAGAACAGACTCTGATGAATATCCAGCCATCTGGTCTGTGGCTAAATCTCGGAATGAGAATGAAATGGCCGTCATTAAGTGCTAACTGCAAATGAGTGACATGCATATCGATTTTTCATAGGGTCGGGCCTGAGCAATCAGCAATTAGCCGGCGTGACCCAGTCATTCTGGTGATTGGCGACTGTAAATGACAGATGCCTTTGTCTCCCTGACCCAAGATGACGTGAGGATTTGTATCCTTCTCTCAGTTGCTTGGTGAAAGTCTGTGGACAATGATATTTTTTTCTCTTGTATTTCTTAATTGGGGAATTGTCCTGAATTGAGTTTGAGTTTGGGTTTGTTGCGAGAACTATTTTCAGAGAACACATGAAAGATGCATAAAATATTTTGCCTGACCTTTTGTAAAATGTAGATTTTGCTAATATTAATGACTTAGCCTTTGGCCACGCATTACATTGGTCAGTGGTGAATCAACTCTTGCAGTGTATACACAAAACACTTTTCTTTGCAATGCGGCTATATGTACTACTATATGGCCCTAATTGAACTTACATGTACCCTGTTAAGAGTTGAATTAACACTGGAATTATCAGGCAAGCTGCAGGCGCACTGGTGCCAGATTTGCTGGTGTGTTTTGAGAAGAGACGGGGAACAAGGTAAATGAAATACTTGCCAACAAACGGCGTAAACAGAATGGAATCAACTGCACGTTAATGAACGCGAACAAATATTCAACTAAGATCATTTCTCTGTAAACACGAGATTAAGCACATGGAGAGAGAGGGAGAAGGGTGTCTGCAAGGTGTTCCTGGTTGTGTGCTTTCTTGTGTCCCGACTCAGCCTGTAGCTGTTGGACATACTCTTACACACAGATGCACACGCGTTCACTAAAAGTAATGTGACCCAGAGCTTGTAAAAAGTCAAAAAGGAAGTTTGACTCGACCGCCCCCTCCTCCCCCCAATCCAGAAAAAAAAGCCCTTACATATCTTACAGCAGTCCAGGGTGAAGGGGAGACTACAAGGTCCTACCTCCTTCCCTCAGATGTCTCCAGGGGTAGATGTCTGAGTGCTTGTGAGTATTGACTGTAATTCTGGAGACCTTTATTATTATGCATGAAATAGAATTAATGAGACAGGCCTGAAACCCAATTAACCTTGGAGTCCCCATGGCTGACACCCCTCTAGCAGGACCTGAGAACTGCTTCTCTCTTCCCATTGGCTGGTTGCACTGGACTGGACGCTGTGCAGAAGATGACCTGTGGTTCTGGAACCCTCGGAGCCGTGATGTCAGTTGTGATGTCAGAAGGAGGAGGGGAGGCATCATGGGGAAAATACATGCCTGTCATCTTGAGGAGTTGAGCGTCAAAAATAGGCATAGAAGGATGAGTCTCCATTGAATATAGAATTGAATCTAGTACAAGGCTTAATCTGTGTCTGTGAAGCTGGCCCAATAATTCACATTGTATTTAATGAACTCTTTCTATTTTTACTGGAACTTTTGCTTCTTTTAATGCAGTGAGACAAACTGCTCTGAGCTGTGCAAAGGCTCTAATAGCATCCACCAATCCCATGAACCAAAGATAAGATAATAATAATAATAATAATAATAATAATAATAATAATAATAATAATACAATAACCTACACACACACACACACACACACCTGCATATACTCACACACACGCACACACACACACACACACACACACACACCTTCAAGAAAAGAGAGTGTCAAAGACTATACACCATAAAATATTTTAGCAGGACTGAAAGCATCCCAGCAGAACCAGTGACATGCTCTGTAGACTGCTGCAGAAGTCAAAAGTGAGAGACTTTCCTGCTCTGGACATCTCTTGCCTGTTGTCTGTTTGGATCTGCACTCGAACCACAGCCCCCCACCTGCGCACAGAACTGTCAGAGACTCTGTCTTTGGACTTTCATCCCAGAATCCCCTGGGAAAATTGACATGTAATGATTAAGTGATCGTGTCAAGACCCATAAATCCTGGTGTCAATCATGGTGCCAAGATCGTCCAACAGGAAGTGTCTGCTATGGCTCTGACGTCAGACAGAAAATGGCTGCTATATCTCTGAGACCAGACAGAAAATGGCTGCTATATCTCTGAGACAGTCAGAAAATGGCTGCTGTATCTCTGAGGCCATTTAAGGTGACTGTTGTAAACTCTGAATGCACCTCTTACCGATCAGAGGAGACCTGGAGGTGGAAAGCACACTATCTCCACAGCCCGGTCATTGTCTCTAGAACCTCAAGCAGATAATAAGATCAAGCAGAAGATGCACTTAGCTAATGACAAGCTTCGCCTCCAGCCTCCTGATGACTAACCCTCACTCACCTGCTCTCTTCCTGAGGGGGGGGGGGGGGGGGGGACATACAGTACCCATGAATATAATAGCTGAAATGACCTTCTTGTAAACAAAAGAAATAACTGGTATACCAGTAGCCATGGCTGTAGATAGGGGGGAACTAGTTTCTGGCTTAATTTGGAGTGATGTGATGATGTGACCTTACCATACTCAAAATACACAACAAGGGCCCATAATGGGTGGACTGAATAACTTTATCTCTGACAATTTCCCCCCTCTTCGTGCTTGTTTTATGTGAAAAGAATCAGATATAGGTGTGGTGTCAGTCTATCACACCCTGGTAGAGCCAGGTTTACTGTGGGATGAAATAATTTACTGGGACCAAATGCTAATTATGTCAGCTGGATCCTATTCAAATGCCTCTTCAGTGATTTACCTTCCATTAACCATTCATTTGGACATTTAACACTGCAAACTGACGCCATCTGCAAGAATCAATATGCCATTAATGCTACATCACCAGGACACATATCACCAGAAAACTAATTTCATCATCGGCCGAATAACAGCTCCAGTTTAAGGTGTCTGTGTTTTTCCAGTTGAAATGCTTCTAATGGTGGATGCAGCAATAAAATAACCTGTAACATTGTTGTTGTCTTCTAAAGATTGAGTCCCAAATTGCTTCAGGCAGTTACAAAGGGCAATTTTCTTCAGGGAAAGCTGTGTGGATTTTGAAACAGGATGGATTACATAGATTTGTGGGCAATAATGTCCAAGGGATGGTCAGAGATGAACACTCGAGCACCCCGCTATTTAAAAAAAAATGTTTTCCCTCATTTTGGCCATGCTGCAATCTCTGCTCCCTGTGCGGGAGGGTGTAGGCAAGCAGGGACTCTTTTCCATAACATTCTGCTCAGCTGCTATTTTTCCACACCATAGGCTCCAGGTTTCCACTGACAGGAGTCAGACATTGGTTCACGTGTAGTTTTAGCTGGTTGACCGCAGAGCTAGGTCAACCAAGAGGGGTCGCTAGAGAGCAACGAGACGCTGAGCTCCTGAGAATAAATTGCTGCTGGAAGTGGTGTCACTGGGCCTGTAGGGGGCGATCTTCCCTCTGGTTAAATAAATCCCAGTGCCCCAGTGCAGTGATTCGACTCTACTGTTGAACACGCTATCGTTTGGATAAGATGTTAAACGTAGGTCCTGACTGGGGTCATTAAAGATCCCATGACATTTGCAAAGAGTAGGAGGTTCCCCTGTGTCCTGACTACGTCCCAACCTGGCTCTTTCAACCTGCCACTTAATCATCCACTGATTTAATCTTTCCCTCTCCACTTCAGCTGATGTGTGGTGAGACATTCTAGCACAAAATGGCTGCTTGCATGACCCAGTTGGGTGCTGCACATTGGTGGTGGTTGAGGCCCTTGGCATTGTCCTAGCTTTCCCCCTCATGGATTCGATTCCAGAACGTAACCCCAGTGCCTTAAACTGGATGAGGCTCAGCACTCATTGGTCTAATTTTATTCCATTAAAAAAGGTTGGGCCTCCTCACTCACATTTTCCAATCAGTTTCATCTGATATATTTGTAATGGTGAATTCATAATGCTAATACAATTTCCACAATTCAAATTCTTTCCAGTTTCCCCAATAATATATTTGTATTTTTCTTTTTTTTGCAATATATTTCTCAAGCTTTTTTTATTTATTCTAGGATGATGTGGCAATCTGTCATGTTATCTGTATGATGTCTAAGTCCCCAGCCTGATGTCTAAGTCTGTGCGTTCTGTAGTTTTCCCATTCATCCCCATTCATGTTGCATGTTTTCATTTCCTTGTTATTATGCACACATGATTATTGTTTCACCCTCGTTATCCCTCTATATATACCTGTCTGTTTTGTTTAGTTTTTGCCAGATTGTCATGTGCTTCCGTCATACTTTCCAGCGGTTGATTATCGACCCGATGTGTATCGACCTGGATTACCCTTCTGTTCGTCTTTGATCCTCTGTTTGGACTCTCTTTGATTTACCGGTTTGTGTTTTTGGTTTTTGATTCTTTTTGTATGCCAGTTTGGACTGCCTTATTGTTTTCGACCTTCTGCCTGTGACCTCGACAATACCTGGAATTTCCTTTGTTGCATCTGTTTGCCTGGTCATGGGACCCCTGCTTGGATTATCGTTTATGAACTGTCTAGTCTCTTACACATGTTTGCTGGTTCTCAACCCTCCCTTTCTACTCCGGCTAAGTTCATAAAGACTTCAACCTGAACCTGATCTCGCTATTGGGTTCTTTGTTCTGAAGCCTGACAGCAACCCGTGAATATGTTCTGTTTTTAGTTCAGTTTTTTTCAATCCTGCATTTTAGTTGAATTCAATGATGGATAAATTATTGTTTTCACTTTTATGACTGACTTTTCTCCCTGTAGATCCTTTATTATCTGAACAGATTGTAATATTCAGCCAGTCTCTGTTTCTTAGCCCTCCATATCTTACATAAACCAACAAAAACAAGTCACAAATGAATTCACTGTAACCTTTCTACAAGCATGGATCTATTTAAGGTGACATAACCATGCAATCTTCTGCCCATTAGCACTGAGCTAATTCAGATGTGGCCAGACCAGAACCCTCTAGTTGACAGGGGGCAGCACAGGTTGCTCCAAGCTTATGCCTTCACTGGAAACATTGATTTGGCTGCACCTTATGCAAGGCTGTCAGCTCCTCTAAGACTTCTTGTTTCTGTCGCTGGGTGTTCACATACCGAGTGCAGCGGTGACAAGTTGATGTGTTGCCATGGCATCCTTCTGTCAAAAACAACAGAGAAAATGTGAAGAGTTCTTTGATGTCGATTATTATAGCCCAGACAAGGGTCTGCAGGAACACCATAATGGCCTGTTTCAGCGCCTTGGTGTGGATGATTATCTGTTATATATAAGACTGGTCCCTCATTAAAAAAAGTTCATGTATGGGTTGATACCAGCGTAGGCAGTTCTTTTTTGGGAGTTGCCTTCCCATATTCAGACAAAAAAAAACAAACATAGCCACTCCATCTCCACTGCTACAAGCAGTTACAACTTCTGAATTGTGCTAAATAAATCCTGCAGAAGCAGCCAGGAGCTCACTGTTCTCTAAATGCTAGTGCAAATTTCCGGAAAGTTCCATCGGAAGAAACGAGGCACACCAGACCAAAGGAAATTGGTCCAAAGCATAACATTGGTCTACTGGTACGCTGAAGTACTAGACTGGCTGAGAGGTGGTTGGCGCTGGAATATTCTTTGTTGCTGATGATATTGTTGCTGATGATGGGGAGTCTCGGAGCTGTTATCAATCCTGCGAGTGTGTGAACTGTCATTGGTTCTGTGGCTATGGCTCTTGTTTCTGGAATTGTTGGGATTGGAGCTTCTGCAGTGGCCCAAAGGTTAAGGAATATTCTTCAGTGTAAGAGAAGTTAGTACGATTCTTATTGAAACGGTCCTTGGCGCTTGATTCTTGGAGTTGTTGATGAGTTTGTGATGAGTAAAAAAGTGACAAATTGGAGTGCTTCGGTCGCTCCCGTTCACTTATTCCTGAACTGGTATTTCTACGGCTAAATGTATTCCTGCTCATTTTCACTCTCTCTACTTGAGTGTTTCTCTTTATACTCCATACAATGTTCTAGCATTAATATGGTTCTCTAATTCACCTGCTAATGTAACAGAGAGAAGAAATCTGAGATATATAACAGAATATAAATAGATTTCAGGTCCCTATATTATTAAAATTGGCTTGCAGCAAAAGTCGAAAAGATGAAGGTAGAACTTTCATTTCTTTAATAGAAAAGAATCAGTCCTTCATTTTCCATCTTAACGTGGTCTATTGTAATTAACTTTAGCTTGGCAGCTCTCTTCATTGAAATCAAATAATAAAGATATTATCCATAAATATTCAGTGTGCTTATCGGCAAGATTTCCTTTAAAACCCATGTCAATTACGAAACACTGCATCATGAAGGGAGGAGGGAGCGATAAGGCTTTCAGATATTGAACATTATCCTTCATTAAGATAGAATAATAATACTAAATAAAAGATATACGAAATGAATACCGGCATGTTCTCTTTTCTTCAATTGCGCTAACTAATACACAAGCACCCTGTCTGGTGCCTAATTAGCATTTCAAACATGACCTGGATTCTCTTCGCTGTTGGCACATGTTCTGAACTTCAAAGCAGATCCCAGGATGAGCTTATTATACATTTTCCAATTTCCCTGAAAGTACGACTGGTCAGATAGGAGGTACGAAAACCCGGCAGCTTCCTCTCGCTCATGGTTCAGCGCCGCCTCGGCTCAACCCTCCTGCGCTCCAAGACTCCAGACTCTGTAGATTATTTTGTAATTAGTCCGGCTTAAACCGCCTCAAGAGTTATGGAAGAGGCTGCACTTTCAGAGGAGGAATAATGAATTATTTTTAGGTCTATTTTTACTTATGTTTTTTTTTTTTTCCTTGAGCCAAATGTGACTGACCGCATTTCCCGTTTTTGATGAACCCAAGGCAACACAATCGCAAAAGAGGTGTAATCAAAGTAATAAGGTCAGCCCTTAATTACAGTATACCCTCAACTTTGGAGACTGGCAGCTCGCAGCTGTTTGACCACGATTGCACTTGGCACAAGGGGATTGTGAGGAACCTGACTAAATGCGCTCACTGGCAATGAAAAAGGTTGGCACTATTGTACTGCAGGCCCTGTGTCCAAAAGGATGAGGTCTGTTCAGAATTAAAAGTGCCTTGGTACAAAATGGAAGGCCACTGAAGCCAAACCTGCCTGTCATTTTAAAGTCACTGCCAGAACACCGATGAGAAAGAAATACTTCCTTCCTTGCTGATATACAGGCTATGTGCAACAGAAACATACCTTATGAATAGTTAATAGTGCATTAGCATGCAACAACAAGATATGCTCATGGCTTTGTGAGGTAATCAATGCTCCATGAATGAAAGGAATAATTCCATGAAGTAAAAAGAAAAATTGTTGCGCTCAGTCCAGCAAAAATATCAATGTAATGAACACAGTGCAAAATAGAAAAAGTGCACGTCAGGAAAATATTCTAGACAAAACAAGAGCTTCAGCTTATGTTTTCTTCAGTCTATAGAAACTTGCAACACAAGGTTATCTTAATGAGGTGATAGTACACAGGTGAAATAATTAACAAGAAAGAAGAACTCCATTACACTGCGTGGCTGGCCTTTAGCAAATGCCCTAACCCGTCTTATCCAGAGGGACTGAAATGGCTTGACATTGTTTTATAGAGTATGCATTTACACAACAGGATGTACTGTATAACCGTTAGGTTATGAGTCCAGTACCCTAACCATTATGCTACATTACATTATACTGCATTGCTGCTAATAGTGTTCTGGGATGGATCCCTCAAAGGGCATCTGATGTTTGATCTGTCTATGGGAGTTGGGATGATTTGTGGGAGTTGGGATGGGGGGGGGGGGGGGGTGGTTTGTGGGAGTTGGAGTCGTTTTTGGAACACACTTGTCCTTTCATAACCAGACCCAATGTAATGATTGGCTTAAAAAATTCAGCTGATGTACAATGCGATGTGATGAAATTTTGTGTATAATAGGCAGTGTGTAATAGGAAGCCACTGAACTCCTACTGTCAAAAGAAGTATCAGAACAATCTGGAGAAGCTGCCCCCCCCGCTCCAAAAAAAACTTTGTAGGCCTATTACAAAACATTGTATACTGCCCACCTTTGAGGTTCTGGCAGTGGTATTCTGTATTTAAAAATGGAAAAATAAATTGTTATTGTTTATTACATTGATGGATGTGTGACACAAAATTAGCACAACTGCCACTAATGCCCGCATCCAGCTGGCTGTGCCACCTCCAATAGCCCCGCTCCAACTCTCTGTCTAAATGTCCTCAAAGTGCCTGCGCTCACTTCCCTTTTATTCCCATGAGAAAGCATCACTGGCAGGGGGCTCATTCTGGTTATTATTTTGGAGAAGACCTCATCCAATTGAATGTAAAATGGAAGTCCAGCTACACCTGCCGCAAATGAAAACATTTCCATTTCTGATTTGACCTAACTGCCGAATCGCAGTCAATTTGTATGGCTCTTTGGCAGAGAACTGGCAATTGCGAAATGGGGAGGAAAACCTGAGAAGCGTTTCATTCATGAAAATGTCTCATGCACGGCATTGAAAATGAGTTTTCAATACAGGATATATCTTTGACCACATATATAGATTAATATACCGTGTGAGAGGCAGTGTCACGTGGAAACCTGGCTGAGCTCTGTCCTTGAATCCGTTGGATTTTGAATTGCACTGGGGTTCAACGTGTAACCCCAGTGTAGCAAAACAGTTAGGCAACAGAGCTTGTAACTTACTGTAGTGGTAGCTGGTTTGATTCCCAGCCCGACTGCCGATGTATCCTTGAGCAAAGAACTTGTATTGCTTCAGTAAAATACGCATGAAAGAAGCGTGTAACCTGGGCCACGTTCAGCCCCAGCAAAACATTTATTTAAACAGAAATGGTGGCACGTTGAAAATCCTTTTGCAAACCGTGGGCAGACTGATTGACATAGTACAGTTTGCTCTAAGCTGACTTTAAAGAATAGTCTTTTTTGATTCTGGCTACCCCCCCCCCCCCCGACACACCCACCAAACGAGGAAACCAAATAAGACATGGAAACCCTTTTTTGCCTTTTTCTCAAAGCTTGGACGGGTGGACTTCAGTCGGCCCCGGTGGAGGGGTAGTCTGCTGGCTCCAGATGCTTGTCCTTTATTTTACCTGAGCAGCCTCCTGCTGCAGCAGCTGCTCTGCTTGTGCCAGAGCGGGTACAGAGTGGGACAGGCACACGCCTCTTTGAAATTCCAAATGTGTGGATAGCAGGGGGTGGAGGTACCAGACAGGGCTACCAGGCTTCTCTTTGTGATATTTACCGGTTGCATTTTAAATGAAGTGCTGTTCAGAAACACTTCAAAGCAGCTCAACTTTCAGGGGAAATATGCCTGGCTGAGGAAACGAGCTGACTGCAGAGTTATTCCGAGTCCAGATTCAACAGTCCTTCTCGCTCGTTTCACATTAATATCCTACACATTCCGAAAGCTCTACGTAAACAACACGTTCTCTCAGTGACACTGTCCCTCAGCGTGACTCCATAAGCCTGAAGGTAAAAACCTGCGGCACTTAAATAACTTTTCTTCGCTGCTCCTGTCTCAGACCTAATTTTCAAAACGATGTCGGTATTGATACATCAAGAGCTTTTCACTGGAGATGCATTCGCTTCATCGGTGAAGGTGTGGGTGACCTGTGTTGGTATTGATTACACGGAAAGGTTAATTAGGCTCCGCTCGCTGAGATTAAGATTCATTACTAAAATCTCGGAGCCTGAGTGGGAACAGGTGTGCTGGTTAATAGGCACTGAATACCTAATCACCCCTTATGAAGCTTCTCATTATCGGCTGCCATTTTCCAGGGAGTCAGTGTGGCAGGAGATCCCGGGGCTTTGTGAGTAGGTGGCGCGGTGTGTCGATGAGATAATCCCAACGTACTGGTGGAAGTCTAATTAGACGCATCAGTGCTGTTTTCACGTCCGTGCCAACGGGCGGTTTGGGAAGCAGCGGAATGTGTCTTCAAGGCTGTTTGTCTTTGTAGAAATACCGGAGCAATGTCAAGGGCATGGTAGAGCTTTTCTACAGGGCAGTGCTGACCGCGAGTGGACGCTCGATGGATGGAGAGTAAGGCTATTGATCTGGAAATTCACCCCCCCCACCCCCGGGCCACCTGACGAGTAGATAATGAGGTCTCCCTTGGAGTGAGGCTTGTCCCCCCCCCCGACCCCCACCCCCTGTCCACTTTCTAGCGTTGTGTGAGGTACAGCATCCAAGTTCGATTTCGTCAATCTGCCGAGCCCCACCGAGGACAGGCTAATTCCGGTGGCGAGGAAGCGTGGCACGGATTCGGTCTTTCCGACAGGATGCCATGTCTCCGGGAGCTCTCGGTCACGGTCATCACTCGGTGAAGGTGACATAACCACACTTTCAGACATCCATGTGAAAAACAATCAACAAACGCGTACATTGCAAAAACCATCTCAGCAGTTATTTTAGTCTTACATTTAGACTTACAATTTTATTTCTATTACTTCTGCTAAAGTACTTTTGCTAAAAAATACAAGAATATTGCCAATGGCGTGATATAACATCAGTTTTACTCATTACTCAAGATTTGCCAATGGGGCTAAAACAATTTCACTTGCCAAGCAAAACACTAACTTTAAACAAGCTAATATTTTCTACTCAAGAGAAAAACAAATGACATATTTATAATTAAAATATGATTAAGGGCCGATTTCACAGACACGGATTAAACTTAGTCTAGGACTAAATAGAGGTTTTTTTAATGGAGAGTCTCCAATCAAAATTGAATTTAGTCTAGGACTAGGCTTAATCTGTGTCTGTGAAATTGGTCCTTTTAGTCTCATTACGACTCTTAATCACTTTCCTCACAGTGTGCACACTGATTCCCAGAGGCCCCTGGGTCCGGTGGAAAAACAAAAAGAACCCATGGGAGATCCGTGTCACACTTCCCCCAGCGGGGCCATATGTCCGCGCGGGGGAGAGCGGCTCTGTGGAGGCGGTGTGGCCGTGTCGGCCACTGACACGGCGCTGCCGGGCCATATGGAGAGGAGACCGGGCCCCGAGCGGGCCCTGCCAGGCCCCTGGCTGTGAGGACCAGCCGGTTCGGTGCTGGACCAGATCGGGGGGAGGGGAGGGTGGCGTGAGGGCCTCTGAATGGACGCAGTTCTTACAAACCTAACCCCCCCCTCCACCCCACCCCCTCCGCTTCCCCTCCCTGCTGGCTGCCCCATCCTGTCAGGTTTACGCTGGAATCTGTATTCTGGGCTGTCCAACAATGCGGCCAGACCACCCCTTTGACCTGCTCTGGCTGCCTTGGAGATGAAGCCTCACTGCTCATGTGCAATCGCACACACACATACACACATACACACACACACACACACACTCACATACCCACATACACAAGCACACACACATACACACACACACACACACACACACACACATACATACATACACAAGCACACACACATGCATGCACATACACACACATACACACACATGCATGCACACACACACACACATATACACACATACACACACATGCACACAAGCACACACACACACACACACACAGACACACACACAAGCACACACACACATACCCACATACACAAGCGCACACACATGCACACACACACACACACACACACACATACATACATACAGAAGCACACACACATGGATGCACATACACACACATACACACACATGCATGCACTCACACACATATACACACATACACACACATGCACCCAAGCACACACACACACACACACACACAGACACACACACAAGCACACACACACATACACACATGCTCACACACACATGCACAGAAGCACGCACATGCACAGACATGCACAGACACACACACACGTACACACACATACACGCTCACACACACACACACACACACACACACGCAGATCTCTGTTGACAGTGATTAAACCTGGTTAAACCAAGCAGTGTTCATATGATACATTCATATGTACTGATATACATTCATAATTACAGCAAACAGGAGCGGCCCTTTTCAGTCATGCAGAGATAAAACGACATGCCGGTTTTAACGGTTCGAGGGCCGTCACAATCCACTCACAAAATTAAACCACCACTACCAGAGACGCTTCATTAAAATCCAGGAATCAAATCTCCAGCCGCATAAATCAGATGTCATTTTTTTACCCTCTCTCTCTTTAGAATAAATTACAGAAGACCCCACTGATGGACTTGGCTGTGTAAAGAACGCCCTAACCCTGTTCCTAGAGATCTACTGTCCTGTAGGTTTTCACTCCGACCCTAACAAGCACACCTCATTCAACAGCTAGAGTAGGGCTGCCCAACCCTGTTCTTGGAGATCTACCATCCTGTAGGTTTTCACTCCAACCCTAACAAAGCACACCTCATTCAACAGCTAGAGCAGGGCTGCCCAACCCTGTTCCTGGAAATCGTCCATGCTGTCAGTTTTCACTAAAACCCTAACAGAGCACACTCATTCAACAGCTGGAGATCTCCTTGATTAGTTGAGTCAGGTGTGCCAAATTAGGGCTGAGCTGAAAACCTACAGCGTGGTACGGTATGGTTGGGCAACCCTGCTTTACACCATACATGCTCCCCGGGCATCACTAATTTATCAACATGACAAGTGAATCAACCTCATATGAATCTGGCATGGTATAGGGAACCCATATTTATTTCAATTTATCATAACTGACACCATTATGTCGACCTATGAATAGTTACAGTGTAATCATTCTTCAGTGCGGTTTGCTGTCACCATGTGAGGATGGATGAGGGGTCGACTTTTTGAAGAGGAAGTGATTAAAAATACCGGTTAATATAAAACGCCAAGCAAAAAGTCTGGGTGTCAGTTTCAATCCCAAAAGAAATATGCAGGCCTTTAAATGGCCATTACATGCAAACACTCCCCGGGACCTGGCTTACTGTGCTTCGCTTCTGCCCTGTTCAGGCTTTCATTACTGCACCGTTTCTTAAACTGTGGGTGGGGACCCAAAATGGCTGCCGAGAGCGTACGGCGTGGGCCCCGGAACGAGTCTGTAGTCCGCTAGGCTACGCTGGTGTGTGCATTTCACATGTCCCTGGAAGGAAGCCTGCTAAATGACTCATTTGGATCCCAATATTAAAAACTTTTTCTAATTTGGGTCCGGATATTAAAAAAGTTTTGAGACCCAGTGCTCTAGAGTTGGTTGCAGCATTACCCCATTGCTTTGTAAGGGGGCCAGGATCATCAAAGGGTCCTCTGTGGTGTTCAGACCAAATCTGCAGTCTGAATCTGTGTTGCGAAGAACTGGAGAGACATTTTTTATATATATTCTTCTGTGCGGCGCAGAAAAAAGGTTAGTCCCTGGAGAGTAATTAGTTCAGTGTGAAGACATTTTAGAATTTAAATGTACTGTCCAAAATATTATAAATTCGCCTGGGTAAATTCGTAGTTCTGAATGTACTTCAATGGGGAAATTCTCTTTTTGGCACCAATTCTAAAGATTCTCATCAGGCTGAATAAGCTGCAATACATCTGGTAACCACTAGTTCTGGGGGATTGTGAATTCCTGGTCGCCTAGAGGCCTGGTCACCCGTCGGGGGACATTTCCCCTAACAAGTGACATTTGGAATGGAGGTGGAAATGAGGGACAGTGAGTCACAGAAGTGGACTCACATCCGATGGTTTGAGGTTCGATTTCCACATAAGATAAAGCTGTTGGTCATTTTAGCATTGTTATTCTGCACTGTATAATTGGATGCTTTGTAACAAAAAAAAAGCTTGTCATGAATGCTTTGTGAAGAGTAATCAGGTGCAGTCAATAATAATGAATAACAAGTGGGATTACAGAAAAGTCCTTCCCTGTAGCCATGCTCCTCTCTATTTTTATGAGATACAACTTAACAATGGGCAAATGCCATAGCTCACCCTTCACAATGGACATTTTGCCTGTAATTCAACTGCATCATGCAAAAGAGATCCACAGCGCTCTAATTCTCATTATGTTTCCTTACAACCACTTATCACCGTTATCAGGCTCTCCCCAACATATTAGCCCACGCGTACATCTATAACAGAGACATTTACATCAGCGTCCATAACAGGGCGTCCCCCTCAACACAGCGACAGCTTACAATGAAAGTCAATCAAGGTTAATCTTGCGTGACAAGCTATATCAATTATCGCAAGTCAGGGGCAAGTGAATTTGTGTTTTACATTCAAGCTAGATCTCGAAAAAAAAAAAAAGACGACGATCCTTCCCTCACAACCGTGGATTCTCTCATCCCGTGCAAAGCGCAGGAAATAAATCAGGCTTACAGGGTTTTATAGCATTCATGAGCACCTTCCCACATCACAGCTCAGGGTAATCAATTCCATCAGTCGTCTCCCCAGACACACTTCCTGGTTGGTTGTGATAGGATATGAGCGGGTTGACTTTGGCCCGAAATGCATCGGTACCCTTTAGAACAGTTGGCCAGAGTGGCCCAAAACGCTTTCACAAGATGTCTGGAGCCAACTGCCAGCTCCAGGGTTCCTTATATAGGAGAACCGGACAGATTAGATCAACTCCCTGAAAAAAAAAAGCGCAAGCCTCTCCGCCTCAGCTGCTGTGCGGTGAGCTTTCTGGTGCAAAATGGCTGCTGTTGCAACACCATAGTGGGTGTCACACATCGGTGGTCACCGTAATGTGCTTTGACTCGCCGGCAAAAGTGCGATATAAATGCACTGAATTAATTAATTAACATGTTTTTTGTAAAATAAAAAGTAAATACTTTTTTTTCTGCTGGGGCTCAATAGGTGATATATGTCAGGACACAGAGACAGACAGGCAGGGAGCGATGCATTGGTAAAGCCTGAGAAGTGCTGAGACAGACACCTGCTTTTGGGTCAATGGCAGGAGTTTGATAACAAGCTAGGTTCACAGAAGTGTGATTTAGGGCCAGCAAACTCCAGCAGGCCTGCTCCAGAGTGACTGCTTTTTAAACTACTTTATGTCATTTCACAGAAACCAGAACCTTTTTTCATCCAGACGCATTTTTGTGGCTCTACACATTATGGTTTGATTTTATTTTCCTGTTTTTTTTTCTTTTTTGAGTAATCTAGGAGTTCCCATTGTGCTCCATATCAAGATAAGTAATGCTAAGTAAATTTGAGTTACAGAATCAATAAGATTTTGGATCATACGCTTTACTAGTGTGCAAGTGTAAAGCTGATGCACTCAATATGATTTATTTAAATGCAAAGAGAAAGGAATCTATCTCGATACAACAGTTTACAACATGGACAAGTTTGCAACATTTGCAGTGCATAGATTGATGGTTAGCCAGCAGAACTATGCTATGCCCCAGTCAAATTAATGACCTTTTCTAAAGATTCTCATCACTTTTCTGGGAAGAATTTGCTTAAAATCTTAGATAACCTAAATAGAATATAGACTCATATTCAGACCAAATTAGTCAAAACGTCAGTTACAAAAGTTACACCTTCAGTCAATTGAATAAACATGCAACTGCACCTCTCGAAGCGAAGTGCTATTTATTCTGTTATCAGTATTAACTGAACAGCAGACTGTTATCTGCTGAGATTCAAATACATTTTCAAATGTGTAGTCCATGGCATTTAAAAAAATATTTTAAGAGAAATACCTAATCACGTATGAAAACCTACTTCATAATATGCATTATATAAATGTCATTTTCTTCATTTTTTAAACTTTATTAACTGTTTTAAAAATAAATGAGAATCCATGCATGAATCCTTCTGCAATAAACTTGAGATTGAAAATGGCTATTTAATTTTCTTTCACTTTAATATCGAGGGGATCTTTCTATTAACAAAACCAGAAGGAGCACATGAATGATGTCGCCCCTGAAAATGAAAAAAGCATGATAAAAAGGGCCACTCTCAAAACTTCAAAGAAGAGAGATATAAACTCAACACGGTGTTTAATAGTATCATATACAGCAGCATATAGACAGCCAAGTCCTGTATAGCCACCTCACCTCTGCTAATGTAAAAGTCATTAAATATGCCTTGTTCTGTTTTGTGCACGTCTGCTCCGAGGCATGGCTTGGTCTCATTAAGCTGACTCAACAGTACGGAGAGAGAGAGAGAGAGAGAGCGAGTGTGGCTGCAAGGTCAAGATGCCTCGCCCAAAGCTAAGGCAAATTGGAATGCAAAACGCAAATAATTGGAATTCAGTTCACAGGAGGGCCGGCTTTGTGGAATGAAGTGTTCTGCATGGGGGGGGGGCTGCTCCGGACTGCTCCCGCGGCCTGTTGCAGGCTGTCGAGGAGAACATACCCCTGCCCGGAGCAAGGGGGGGCAACGTTCGGGGTATTAGCATTATTTTCCACAGCCCCCCTCTCTCGTCTTCGTTCCTCTCTTTTTTTTGTCCTTTAAATCTAACCTTTCTCTTCTCCGCTGGTTCCACCTCCCCGCCGCCCCCCCCCCCCCCCCAGTAGAAACCCAGCTTTGAAAAGGTCAGAGTAAGCAAAGCGGTGTTTCTTTTATTTAGCGTGAGAGCAGGACCCGACCCTCCTTTCGTGTGCGTTGCTGTGTTCAGGCAGGTAGAACGCAGAGAGGGTGTCACGGAGAAGGGGCCACATTATGCGACAGGTCAGGCAGATCACCTCCATCACCCCGGCAACCTGGTGCTGGATCGGACAGCTTCTTGATGAGGTCACAGAGAATAGCATACAAGTGTCCTGCTCCGTTGGGCGTGTATGTGTGTCTCTGTACTTGCACGTGTGTGGGAGCGTGTGTGCGTGTTCTTGCTCACACGCGCGCACGCTCAGATTTGCCATTACATGCATGCTTGTATGCGTGAAGGTTCTCTGGACATAGCAGGATAGGGGGTGTAGCAATTAGGCCATGCCTGTATCAATTAGACCATACCCTGCTGAGGGCTCCACAGCAGGTATGACAGGTCCAGGATCAATGTGAGTCAGCACCAATATAGAGTCTTGTGACTCTCTCTTTCTGTCCTCCTTTCTTACTCCTCTCTTCCTCTCTTTCTCTGTCCCTCACTCCTCTTTATCTCTCTCTCACACATTTCTCTACCTCTCTCTCTGTCCCCCTCTGTCTCTCAGTCCTCTCTTTCTCTCTATCTGTCTATCACTCCTCTCTTCTTCTCTCTGTGTCCCTCTCTCTCTCTCTCTCTCTCTCTCTCTCTCTCTCTCGCTCCTCTCTATCTCTCTCACTCCTCTCTCTTGCCCTTTCCAGGGCTGGTGATGCTTGGTACAAACAGGCAGAGAGAGTACATCTGTAGTCTGTAATCATGATAATATTACTCTTTACTTTGGTGCAGAAATAATCAAGTGTCCAGTGTTTTCATGGCTGAGGAAATTACCTCCTTGAGGTGATGTAGGATAGGGGGGCAGTGATAGAGCTGAAGGGGAGATCTCTCATATAGCTGGTAGAGTGGGGGGAGTCAGTCAAACCTTGTGGCTCTCGCATGAGCATGAAACCTCTGGCTGCACTCACTGTCTGTCATCGACCAATCAAAAGCCTGTGACTGGCTGTGGGGAATCAGATCTCTGATAATTCCCTGGGCAGGTAGCCCCAAGGCCTTGTAGGTAAAATGTCTTCCCTCGAGCGGCACGGCGGATTACGGAGTTTGAGCCTTGACCGAAATGACACGGGACATCCTCTGTGAATCATACGGATCAGGGAAATGGACCTAATTGCTACTGCCATTAGGTCAGGCCTGGCCTTTAAAAAAGAACAACCGCCATCTTCTCAGTTCACAGACGAACTCATTAGGGCTGATTCACTTTGGCCTCAGTCGACTCATGATTTATGGTGCACTTTGCAACAAACAGACTAGTTATTACCATGCACATGTAATTACTCTCATTAGGCCTGTCTCTATCTGATTTAAATACATTAGCATACATATACATGTTAAGTGGATGCAAATGAAGCTGCTGCAGCTCCATATTTTTTAGGACAAGGGCAATAGCATGTTTGTTAAGGCTTAACAAGCCCTTTGTCTTCCTTTTAGAAGAAGGGCCACATTTCCTTGTCCAGGAGAAAGGTGTGAGTATATATAGATTCAACATTGTAGATTCTGTCTGCACTTGCAGCCCCCGGTTGGACCTGACCTTATAAAGGGGTATTTTGAGGAAAGGGTAGTTTAGTTTAGTCTTTTTGGTTTTACTCACCAAGTGATGCTTCTGTGAAAGAACTTTGGTGTATGGTGTCGGTTGAAGCAAGATAGGCTTTAACACTTTGAGGTATAAGATGAATGTTCTTCTCTGACCTTTCGAATGCTGGTGTAACAATACTGGTAGTGTAATTGAAAGCAATGGAGTTGGTTTATTGCTCTTTTGGCTACGAAACACCAAAGCCACTGGTACTTCCCCCACATAGTCAGAGTTGAACTACACTGGACAAACATCTCGATTTGGCAGCACAGTGTCGTCTGTATGTCATTCCTTTTTTGCTTCACCTTTTTTGTTTCACCCATTGACAAAATCACAGCTCCATAAGCTCTTGTTGCTACCGTCGCAAAATATTACACAGGGTGTAGAATACACAGTAATGACCATCTATTGTAATATAAATGTGCAATATTGCTGAGTTCATTTGAGAGATTTGAAAGTGCTATATAGAGCTGAATAAAAGCTCTGTGTGATCGTTTAGGGCCACAATAGTCCGTGGGCCACACAATTTTCAGTTTTTCATGCTGAGTTTGTTTTTTTTTAGATATTTTTAGATATTCACAGGGTGCAAATAGCTTTTTTGATGCTATTGTTCTTGCGCCAGTGCTCTTGTCCACAACCCCCCCCCTATTTTAATTTGCTTCCAACCCGGGTCATGATCAGTTCTCCTCAGTTCTCACTGAAGTCCCAGAGCTGTTGCTGGTTCTATAACAGAGAATAGACTACAAGGCTGAAAATATAGAAATATATTTTATATATCCTCAGCCGTCTGCCAGTTACACAATGCTTGAAATGTATGCAGTCTCAGTTGGCTTTCACCCATCTATCTGAAAATATCTATCCAGACTGTGGTACACAAGGACAGAAATATCAGCCTAAACATGTTTACGTAAGGCTGCCATAAACACGGACCACTACTGCATCTGTGGTTTGCACATCTGTTTGATCCAAGTTTTCTTTTTCTACTTTCCAACAGAATTGAAGACAGATAAGTTTGCAACAGTTTTTTTTTATTTCATCAGGAATGAAGAGATAAACCAAGTGTGAAGAGCATTATTTCACCACAGGTTGTGAGAACTCAAATTGGGGGCTTCCCACCTCTTCTACGAAAGGCTAGTTGGCACTGGTACAGCAAATGACACATCTTCTCTTTTGCATTCGTAAAATAGTAAAATTTGATGACAATGTGACCTTGAAATGCAGTTTCTCAACTGCTGGATTAAAAAGCATTGACTTTTAAACATAAGTGGAGTGCTGTGGGTATTTTAAACTACTTAAGTGCCCCTGGGGAAAGCTCACCTGTCAATCTTCCGGGAAGTTAAAATGGGGACAATTTGTTCATTTATTTGATGAAAAGTCACACAGACAGACAAGAAGTTATTCTCTCATATAGTTAGGAGTAAAAAGATGGAAGTGGTAAAATACAATGTCTCTTTAGATTTACATTTCTGTTATTTAACAATCCTTATTTTATCTGTTCCCTGATGGTACTGCATTTATCTGTCTGTCAGTCTGCCTGTCACTCTGCCTGTCTGTCTGTCTGCCTGTCTGTCTGTCGGTCTGTCTGCCTGTCTATCTGTCAGCATCAACGGGATGCAGTAACCACATCCTTGAACAAGAGCATGCGGTTATCTAAAAAATAAGCTCGATCATGCTTCAAAGTGCATTAAGGCTGAATGTATTAAGCCTTTTGCAGTTCCAGTGACAAAAAGAGAATACATTTTTCAATCCTGAAGTGAATTTCCATGTGTAATAAAGGATGCTTGTGATATATTTTCGAATATATTACACAAATATTCTTTTGACATACCTGTAGTAGCATTACTTTTTGCTCAATAAATACATTCTCTTTATATTTTTTATTCTGTTTATAGTGACATGGTCACATGCTCATGGTTCTCAATAAAAATACATAATTCAATAATCCCATATGTCACTTGTGTCCTAGTAATGATGAAATGAAATACATATTTACATTGCCAATTGCTCAACATTATAATATTTATGTGTTTTATTTTTATAAACATTTTTATAATGTTTTTTGTTTTAAACTGATAGCACTTTAGTACAAATCATGCATCAGATAAATATTTTTAATGGGTAAAAACACACTACAAGTTCACAGACTCAAATCACGTTTGAAACATGACTACCAGACAGCGATTATGGCAACACTTTATAGCAGTGTCCAATGACTGAAAAATTTACTTCATATTTTATTTAATATTATTAAACTGTGTCCATTTACAGGAGCCAATGGACAGACTGCTTAACCAATCAGCTGATGCGCCATGCCTTTATCTGATGCAACTGGAGCAGTCGTAAGCCATTTATAAGTCATTTATAATGTTTAATAGCATAAATTCATGCTAATGATGTTACACTGGTAGAAATGGCTGGAGTCTTGGTGTTTTCATGCAAAATGTTGCTGAGATTATTAGGAAATGTGAAGAAAACAACAGTTTTGCCTCTTTGTACAGTATCTTGGCTGGCTAAACGATGGCGATATGAGAGATGATCAATACATGAGTGAGATTTTGCTTTTTGTATCCAATACAGTGTTGGAGGCTATTTGTTGTTTTCACAGTCCATTCTGAGATAAAACAGTACATTTCTGGTCTAAACTAAATGCGGCACTCCATAGATAATTTGCCTTCTTGTCACTTAATCAATCAGCAGAAAGAATCTGCTGAATATACCAAGGACATGCAATTTGGTTCGCTTTTACTATAATTCACAACATTATCGATATGTCACTAAGGCATTTTAGCGAGCCCACGGCTAAACACCCTCCATCTCAAGAATACTTCAGGCTAAATTGCCTGTGTGCAGTAGGGACTTCATTTTGGTTACATACTTAACTTTATTTATGGGTTCAGGTTCTGTTCATTGAGCACATATGCTTGGTTAATTCATCAACATATTTGTGTAGTAATCTAGGACAACATGGCAGCATCACTGATGCTAACAGAGCACACAAAAGTTCAGCAGAGAATTGAGCTGGTTAGGCACTGGTTAATCCCATTTAGTACCATGGTTGGTGGTTAGCACCAGGCCTATGCAGAAACCTTTTGAGGGGCAGGTGCTCAAAGTGAGGGCACACCGGTCTTACAATTCCCGGTTATTGTGCAGAATATATTTTACCATATTTATTTAATAAAAATGAAATTAAATCAAATGGGCACGTTGGACACTTGGGGCAAAAGAGGCAGGTGCTGGGGAAGCAGAATTGTGCTGGCATGTGCTGCCTGCAGCCTCCGGGACCAGAACATTTTGGGACATTTGATAAAGCGGAAATATTAAGCACGTAACGCCGAACGCAATCAAAAGCGCGTGAGAAGGAGCTGACAGCTGAGGGGAATGCGTTAATTAACGGCAGAATCAACACGCTGCACGCCGAGGATCACGACAAACAAGGGGCCTTCGGGCTGAGTGACGAACGACGTGGAGAATTACAACCGCAGCTTCCAATTAAACTTCACAGGCTTGACTTGATCCTCCGTCTAACCACCTGGAATCGCGCAATGGATGGGCACGCACCCTATGGAGAGAACAGCTTGGAGCGAACGCCGTCGTGTTTTTATTTCCTTATTAGGCGTCGTCTTTACATTACATGGGCTATTCGTTCGGCAGACGCATTATAGATAGCCACGGGTTCATTTGCATCGCGAGCGCGTGAGCGCTTGTATATACATTCCACACCCCCATATCCTTGTTATTTTCCCTTCAGTAAGTGCACGTTTACGCAGTGCTCGCAGGTTTCTTCTTAGAAAATTTTAACGGTTTAAAATGTGCCATTAATAGACAATGAGATAATCCCGTGTCCATTCGCCATCAGAAAGAGCAGTTTCACACAGCAAGCAAACCCCATTCCGTATGCACCCAGGAGGACTGTAACACAGATGCTGACACTTAACCCACTAGCTCTGGGATATGTCTCCCAAGAGGGAATAAAAGGCTTGCTTTTTTGTTACTGTCATTAAATAGCGTTTAAATTACTTCACAATTCTTCATATCTCTTTTACGTTCCTGTCTTCATATCTCTTTTTATCTTACTCTCTTTATATGTATTTTTACGTTATTCTCTGAGATAGTCACTGTCTGTGATGTTTGTCAACATATGACTTACGTGGCAGGCTGTATTCAGTTTGTTGTTATGCACTTGTTCACAGTGAATTACCATGTGCCTAAATGAACGTAATTTGGAAAGAAAAAGGAAATCTGTTATTATGCTACAAGAACTACTGTGTGGGTTGCAACATGTGCAGTTATGAAGTCTAAAAATAGCAGGCAATTGGAAAATAAAATAAAAAAAACAGAAATTCCTTGAGCTGATGATGGCCAATCGGCAACAAAGAGCTTAGACTAATTGTATTCCAGTTGTAGAAATAATGTGAAGCTATTCATTCACTGGAGTTATTTGATTTTCTCGCTAATTGAAACGATGCGTTCAATGAAACAGCTAACAGATCAAAAGCAAACACACGATGCTCGAGCAACGTCATTCTTTCTTTCAGACCTTAATAATGATCATTTCTGCGGAGGGAAAATGACCCTCTCCAGGGAGGGAATTAGATGTTTCAGGGCTCAAACACTTCACTAATTGCTTTGAGAAATGTTTTTTTTCTTCCCACCCGATCCTCCGACTGAACTTCACACAGCGGTGGGGATAATTGTGTGTGTTTTTAGGGGTAACTGTCAAATGTTAAGCCCGGGCTAACCAGTAATTAACCTCTCGTTCTCCCTGCCTGTGTCTCCCGATGCAGAGGACAGACAGGCAGCTTGTTTACAGGCTGCTGTTATCGCCGTGGGTAAAAAATTCGGCTCGGTAACTTCTCACTCCCCCGCTCCCCCATCGATACACATTTCACCCCCCAAACTAAACCAGCTAAGGAGCCTAACGGGGGCCTGACAACTACCCTACCATGAGTGTAGGAAGATTTTAACTTTTACTTTCACTTCACTTCATTTCAGTACCATGGCACAAACTGGGCCCCAGTGTTATTTTAAATACCCAGTACCATGGCACAAAGTGGGCCCCAGTGTTATTTAATGTGTCAACATTCTGATCAAGAAACATACAGCAACATAATCTCTGCGCAGTAGATGTAGGTATTTTACTAATTATCGCACTTGAAGGATGAGTGCAATCAAAAATAATCTTTAGAAAAAATGTAGTGGAAAAATAACATTGTGGTGTGCTTGCTCCTTCCCAAACTGTGTCATCCGATGTACATATATGGATTTCCTGCCTGTGCGAGCAGGAACAGAAATAAGAGCAAAGATTGAAACAAAACCTTGCATTACTAATTTGCAGGGGGATTTTATCTGTGTTGTTTGGTGACTGACAGCCCTGCAAGAAGTCGATCTTATGTAATGGCTGAGATTGAAGAGCACAAAGCGGGGCTCTTAATCAGGCCCTCGAGGTATGGCATTCATCACCTACATAGCAACAGACTAAAAATATCCTTTTCTCTCCTTCCCTGACTACTGAGCCGCATTATAAAGGAATTCAGAAAAGCGGTGCGAAACCGTCTCTTTTTTACCAGGGATCTCCGGAAGGCTCATGTTCTGAGAACATCCACCGCTTTCTCAGACCTGCAGTCCGTGAACACGCTCCACCGACACCGCCAAATCACCTGTCAGATACGCGCCGCCATTCTGTGCATCCATGCCAGAGTACAACACACCTTGCGCACTACAAACACCCAAATGGTCCTGGGGCCTGTTGCACAAAGCAGGATTAGGATTAGCTGGATAATAAAACCTGGAACATCTCTTCTTGCTTCAGTCCATGTTCCAAATTTGGGCAGGGTCTGAGTTTTACTCAGTGCAGTCGTCTGGCTCTTTCAGTTCTCCTGCTTTGTGGAACAGGACATATTTTCCCTGGTGACAATTATATCAACCTGCAGCACCTGATTTTAGTAATAATTTACAACGCATGAAGGAGCAGATTTGGTCTTTAGCTTTGATGAAGCGATGGCCATGGCTGCCAGGTCCTGCCTGTTACTCTAAATGGGGCCTGACATGGCATCCCAAACCTAGGGTGTGGCTGTCAGCCATTTTGAGCTTCACGTCAAAGAGCCAGGAAATTGGGTTCATATGCAGACACTTTCTTCTCTGTTCTGGGGAGCTGTATGTACACCAGACATGGACATTCAAATGCTTATATGCACTTTATCGAGCTTGTCTTGTGTATTGGAACCTCTGAAATGCTCTGAGAAAGTACAAACTCCGCCTTCTGGTCCTTTTGGTTGGCTCAAATGCAGCATGCATCGAGCACAGAAAAAGTATTTAAATCCAAAACAAATATATATTTGACCCCGATCTGATGTACATACATACCCTACTGCCCTCAAGGATCCTCATCACACTTGTCCCTGTGTTCAAACTTCATTTCCCTGGGTTTTTATATAATTTCAATTATAGTGCATGTTTCTGATTAGCCCAACAGTCTTTGTGCAATGAAGGACAAGTTAGATTCTTACATTTTCTGACAACCTGCTGGGTTTACAACTGCTCCAGCAACTTCAAACACGGCTTTTACCGTGACGTAATGTCTTGTGAGCTTGCATTTTTGGTTGGAACTGTTTCCTATGGTGCGTGCAACCTGATACACCTCCACTCATGGAAACAATTGCAGACGTAAGTTGAAAGATGTATTTATCCTCACAATTCTGAGTAAAAGCTATAAAATGAATGTGGTCATATGCAAATGCTCTGGAAACATAACATTGCTGTGTAAGCCACTTTGGGGTTTGAACCAGCAATTGTCTCTATACTGAGTGATCATTAGGAACTTCCTACCAGTACCTAAAATACTATTCATTACACAAAAAAACTGGGGAAATCCAAATCCATGCACTAAAACTGAAATAATATTAAAAAGCCCTTTATGTGCAGTGTGGCAGTGCGATGTGGCTGAAGTCTGTGGAACATAACAGTATGGTGTCCATGGGGACGGTCTCCTTAGAAACTGCACCGGAAAGTTCCGGAAGCGCATGTCTCTCCGGAACTTCACAACAAAGTCCCTTTGTTGTCTGCTGAAATCGATACTCACACACACTCCAAGTCAACTTTTAAACCGCCATTCTGGGGAAAGACTTCCAGCACGTCTCGTCCCTGCTCAAGCACACTCTCCGTGTGTAGGAAGACGGGACTTTGAACTTGCAGTTGTGCTTCCCAGCATCATCATCAAAAAAAGAAAGATAAAAAACTTTACTTGTTATTTATACTGTAAGCTTTACAAGCAAACGGAGCGGATAGCCTTTCATTATCCTGAAAGTAGGGCTGTGAGGTTGAAATTATAAGTCTTCGGTTTCAGATGGAGGCTGCCTTTATTTTTCGAATGAATGAGGTTCCTCAGACCTCTATAGATGTCACTAATCAACTTGAATCTGATTGTATCTGTCTGATGAGTGAGGACAATGTATTACATTGTATTATATTACAGTATAATATAATACATTGTCCTCACTGCATTTTGCAGACACTCACACAGACATTTCCCTGAGCAACTCACACATTGTATCCATTTACACAGCAGGATATATACTGACATCATTCAGGAAGTGCCTTTCTCAAAGGTAGTCTCTACTGCAGTGTCCTACCTGGGAATCAAGCCTGCAAGCTTTAGGTTACAAGCTCACTATTATAGTACACTCCTACCCCAAGGTAGTGAACCTAGTCACTATAAGTGTCACTTTTAAGTATTAAAGGCAGCACTGGCCAGGTCAAAGGTCACATTTCTTATCAGCCTTGCAGGTGACTCTGAAAAGTGAAATGCGGCTAAATTGGACTCTCTCTCTTTGCCCCCTAAAGTAGGCCTCCTCATAGTGGTCCACAGTACAGAACCTTATAATAAATGAACCGTGTGAATACCCACAGAACTGCTGGAAGCCTCTACAGCCACGGAGGTCGTTAGTGAGGGAAGGGAAGGGGAGAGATCCTGTCAGGGAAGTGTCTGTCACCTCGCACGGAACGGCTCTACCAAATGCCATAATAGTGCAGGAGCTGTATTCACTGTGTAGAGCAGCATTCTGGTATGTCCACTAACCCACTGACACTATTTTCATTAATACTGTATCCCCCTGACCAATTCATGAACTAAGGTATGTTTAACTGTTGACACATATGAGCCTGGGAACCAATTCAAAGCAACAAATATGAACAGAGTAAAACAGTACATGTACCAAATAAATACCATGTCTTACTAAAACTGTATTAGCCATTATATAGCTGATAAACAGTGCTGATCACTTTGTTTCCTGCGGGCTTTGTTCTCTCTAACTTGTGTTCATAGAATCATCCCAGACATCAAAGTTTTTGTATAATATGTTGGGGGATCAGATCAAAAATGTGAGTAAACCTGCAATTATTATTATTATTATTATTATTATTATTATTATTATTATTATATACATTTTAGTTGTATTTGATTAGCAGTAACAGTAATCTGTACCTTTGCATGTAAGATCAAGCTTTATATATCAATCTGGCTTTTTTTACTGCTCAGTCAGTGTACTTTGATAATCTGTATGCAAATGTCTACAGTTACCATATGGATAAGCTCATCACATTTTCTTCTGTGTAAAGAGAATTGTGTCTGAATATGGAATTAGTGTCTGGACCTGGTGTCATAAATACATTAAAGTGTGTCTGTGCATGCATCGGGCCAAATCTTCAGCAGCTCGTTCAACATAAACCTGCCTTAATATACATTCAGTTCAACTCGTATGCCACAGGACTTTCTACAAATAATTAATAAACATGCACTTTAACCTGCACTGTGGTTCACCCCTGGCAATGAATCACCCTATCTCAGAGGATTAAATGGAGTGCAGTGCTTTGGGATTTTGAAATGGCACTGAGAAAATCCAAGTTTGGCTCCTCGATGGACCAGAGATGCAGAGCGGAGAAATAATCAAAGAGAGGAACCATTTTGTGGTTTTCTGCGCTACTTAAATTCATGGTAGCTGCACAATGGAGCCGAATGTTAAGAAATGTGAATGGTAGATGTTTAATCCCTGCCAGGGCCACATGCTGTAAACTTTCTTTCTTGCTTTCTTCACAGTATATGTTAAAATGGTGGCACAGTCGCGCCTTGGGCTGAGTTTGGTCTTCGGTCGTTTCCTTGGTTACAGTGGTGTAGTCTGTGCAGTTGCCAGGAAGGTATATTAATATGATGTCCTACAAATGCATTACTTCCAGTCCATCTGCATTTCCAAATAACTGAAAACTATAAAAAACAAAACAGAAAAAAGCACCCCACAGCATGCTATAACCTTATACCACTGATAATCAGTAGTATTTTTCACAAAAGTTTGCCAAGTTATGATGTAATATACTTTTCCTTTTTGCCGTTAGAGTAAGAAATGGACATAGGAACTTTTGTTCTGTAATGGCTATTTTATTAAATCAGGTGCTAACTGAAATGACCATGGTTACTCTTCAGACAAAATAGGATTTCAGCGTTAGGATGCTTCTGTAAGACAGCCCCAGTTCATCAGGCCCACAGATCGGAAGATTATAAACATTATTACAAAGTGAACATTAATGCATTTTATAGGTTAAAGCTTTCCAGCTTTGTAGCTAGCCAGCAGGCTATATATTAAAACAAGCTGACTTATGTTTTGTGCCTCCTTCTCTATATCAGCACACCAAATCTGCTTCCTTTTAGCGCTCTGATTATTGCCTGCTTGTGTCGCCAACATGTGGTCAAATTAGCCCAGTAATTCATACTTTATACCCTCGTTTTCTCTCCTCCTTTTTTTAGTCGATGTGGCCTACCATGCATCCTATGCAGTGTATTCAATACCTCTGCAATACCTCAATACCTATACAGCAACACTTCACAGCATACAGTATTGACCAATATATAGTACACATTACTGTATTCCATATTCCAGATATTTCCCAAAAACTATACATATTTCACATATATATTGTTTGATTTCAAGGGTTTGATATTTTCTGTATGAGTTTAATATTTACAAGCATGTGCTGTACAGTCTATTTGTATGTGAAATTAAGTAATATGACAGCAATACTATATCAGATATTCTGTATGTCCAGATTACTGAGTCACTCAACTCACGTTACATATCATGCATCCATAGATATACTGCAAGCTGTCGACATACCTTTATCAATTTTATCCCCTGATAAATCACTGATGATGAAGATTTTGTGCATTTTAAATGCCCTCAAAATGGAAAACTTTATTTATTTTTTATAATCAATTATAATAACTACAGAGCAGTTTTGTTAAGATACATAGCAAAATGCTAATCCTTGCATAAAGCCAGTGATTCTGTAAATTTCTATGTAACGTTATAGCTCTTAAATTCCTCATCGTTGAAAGAAAATGAGTTGTTTGCTCAATATGTTGTCCTGTGCAGGGTTTTCAGCTGGCTGAATTATCCCTGGATGAACGCTGCATTTGAGATACACTCATGCTTAATTGTCCTTTTCTTACGCACTGATGGTAGTCTTGTAAAATTTTAATAACCGCTACTCTTTCCACTTTCTGCAGCTCACTGTGACTTTACCAGAGTTTTCAAGCCTTCCATTTTATAGCCTTAGCAATCCTCTTTTCTGCCAGAGCGTGAATCATCCCATTAGCTCTCATAAAACTGAGAGGAAGACACGCTGTTCTCCGATATGTCTTTGGGACAGGAGGCTTAGTTTGTGGCATAGTTTCTATTTAAAAGAACTGGCTCCAAATGGGAAAGGAAAATGTACCTTTGGTAACTGATAAATATTGGTCAACCACTCCATCCTCTTAGCCTCCCTGGCATCTACAGGGATCTGTGGCACAGCCTTAGAGTGGATCCAATCTTATCTCTCTGGCCGGTCCTCCCAGGTGTCCTGGGCTGGAGGAGTGTCAACCCCTCGCCCCCTTGTTACAGGAGTCCCCCAGGGCTCAGTCCTCGGACCCCTCCTCTTCTCCATCTACACGAGATCCCTTGGCCCTGTTATCTCTGCTCATGGCATCTCCTATCATTGTTATGCTGATGACACCCAACTCTTTCTCTCCTTCCCCCCATCAGACACACAGGTCTCTACCCATATCTCCGCCTGCCTGAGAGACATCCAGAGCTGGATGGGCAACCACCATCTAAAGCTCAACCCAGATAAGATGGAGGTCATCTTCATCCCTGCTTTAACCTCTCCCTTCTCTGATTTCTCCATCTCACTTGGGGATACCACAGTGACCTCATCCCCTAGTGCAAGAAACCTTGGAGTGGTGATGGACAACAGGCTATCCTTCTCCAAGAACATTGCTACAGTGACCCGGGCGTGCAGGTTCTTCCTGTACAACATCCGGAGAATCCGACCCTTTCTCACCACCTACTCCACTCAGCTCCTTGTTCAAGCAATGATCCTGTCCCGCCTGGACTATTGCAATTCTCTGCTGGTTGGCCTTCCAGCATCTGCCATCAGACCCCTACAACTCATCAAGAATGCTGCAGCCCATCTGGTATTCAATGTTCCCAGACATTCACATGTCACCCCCCTGCTCAGCAACCTCCAATGGCTGCCTGTTATGGCTCGCATCAAATTTAAAACTTTGGTGCTTGCATACCAGGCAGTTAAAGGATCAGCCCCTGT
The DNA here is from genome assembly GCF_963514075.1 of Conger conger. Taxonomy (NCBI): domain Eukaryota; kingdom Metazoa; phylum Chordata; class Actinopteri; order Anguilliformes; family Congridae; genus Conger; species Conger conger. The sequence goes on along the minus strand of NC_083766.1, from coordinate 26,873,029 downwards.
GTATATTCAATCCCTTAGCAAGACCTATACACCAACAAGACCCCTCCGTTCTGCCACTTTGTGCCGTCTGGCGCCTCCCCCTCGCCACACCTGCACTTCACGCTCACGACTGCTGTCTGTCATGGTCCCACGGTGGTGGAATGACCTCCCGGTGGATGTCAGAACGGCAGAGTCTCTGACCTCCTTCAAGCGCAGACTTGAAGGAGGTGTATAGATATCTTATGTATAGATATCGGTACTTGTATAGGTATTGTTGTTTTTATTGGCTGTTGTTGTATTCTAGCTGCCAACTGTGGTATGCTAGATTGAAAGTTGTACTCTTCAAGGGTTCTGAATTTCTGTATGTTCACACTAGGACTCGGAACTGTACTGTCCTCTCAGGTCCACTTTTGCACTTGTTCTTGTGTTTGATTTGCACTTTGTTGTACGTCGCTCTGGATAAGAGCATCTGCTAAATGCCACGTAATGTAATGTAATGTAATGTAATGGAATGATAAACTGAAGCAGATTGACCGACTGATTTATTGATGAGTTTATTGTCCTTTTGGAAATGCATCATGTGCTATACAGCAATCAACAGATCCCTACCAGTCAACCAACAACAACAACAACAACAACAACAACAACAACAGTGACAAAGCAACCCAGTTTAAGATTATAGTGCTCTCACTATAATAATATAATAAATCTTGTACAGTGTGGACATTCCTAAATACACAATGAAACGGTCAGTGTAAAATCAACGCTAACAGAGTACGCATGGTCGCGGCTGGACTCATATGTACTCTGTTAAATGAACTCCGGGCATTTTACTCTGTACTGTCTCTCATGAAAAAAGCACATGTGAAATTTGCCGCTTCACAGGTGAAAATCACAATTGCACAGGTGAATGTAGCATTTTCTCATGTGAATTAAAGTATTCACACGTGAAAAGGAAATTACACTTATGAACTTGGAATTTTCACATGTGTTTTTTGTGAAAAAGGAAACAGGTCACATTGAGTAATTTTTATCTACGTCACTGTCTTTTTAAAATATGTTATTTTCACATGTGAAATCAAAGCATGTTACTTGAATTAGCGTAGGCTACCTCATCTTTTAAGTGGGATTATACTTACAGTTCACATGACGTACCCACAGGGTGGTGTTCACAGGTGGGTTTTGAACGCACATGTTTTTGATGAGAGGTAAAAACTGTTTAGATAAATAGCAGCACTGCCAACTAAACCTACTCAGTGTTGAGTATGGTGTATAATGATATGTTTGTGTGGCACTCCTGTGAAGTTTCGCAGGAGAATGGTGGATGGATATTGTTCTGTTGCCGGGGAAACCAACCACCACCAGGAAGTGAGCAGAGCTGCAGGAGGAGACAGACCGCAGATGTTGGGTGCTGAGATGGATGGTGCGTCAGAAAACTAATACGCTAGTGCTGTATGGTCTGGCACAGAATGGTCGGGATAGTGTGCTCAGAGACTGACTTGCAGACTTGCACATTACTTAGAACTACAACTACAGCACAGTCAAAAAGCAATAGTTAAGTCCTTTATTGGCCCTTGGTAACTTGCCATTCTAACTACTACGGAGCAGTGGGAAGCCACAGTGCAGCACCTGGGGACCAACTCCAGTTCTGAGGCCAGTGCCTTGGTCAGTGACAATGGCGGGAGTATACCTAACCTGACAAGCATGTCTTTGATAGGAGCACAAGACGAAAGGATATCAACAGGGTAACCCGATTACAATAATTTTCTTTTATAATGGTGTGCGATACTGTTGTCAAATTTTGACTAACAATTTTGACTTACTACTGATCTAAATCCTGATAAATTAAATAATGTTGGCAGTTTCCCTACACAGTGAAATATTCAGTGTTAAATTGAATACATACGTTCCCTATATTGGGCACATATTTACTCTTTTAGAGAATGACACCCCTTGCTTTGGCATTCCAATAATTCTACAAGAAGTCTTAGGATAGATAATGCAAATTATTATTTTAATAAAAAATATATATATTTCAGATTTTTCACCCAATTTGGTTGGTAGGTTGGTTTGCCTATCTATACCAATTACCCATACTATGTAGAATAAGCCGCAAACATACGACCACGTCCCCCGGCAGCACGAATGGATGGAATGATCCAGAGATTGACACGGTTTCTCCAACCCGCGCTGTCTCCAACCCGCGTTGTCTCCAACCGCGACTGTGACTCTGAGCCCCTGCTGAGTCCCCCCCCCCCCCCTCCCTTCAGAGTGGCGAGCCAATTACACCGCTCCATGTGAGCCGGCCAAACTCACCCATTGGCAGGACCGGGAATATAACCCCAGTCTTCGGTGTGCAACTGCAACATACTGAACTGCAACAGCAGGGTGCGCTGCATCTTAGCCTGTTACGACACAATTTATGAATTATTATTAAATTGTAATGAAGGGGTTTACATATTGTTCTAAAGAAACAGAACTATATGTGACCATTCTCAAGAATAGGAAACAAAAGCCATAAATACCCTCAGAGCCCTGTGACATACTACCATTTGCAAAGATTTGTTGTGTCTTTTTTTTTTAAACAAAGGGCACCAAGCTTACAGCAGTAATTGCACCAAGCTGAACAAAGTGTTGCTTTGACCACCTAAGTCCCCCGTCATGATCACAACGGTGAATCAGTGACACCGTAACCCCCCCCCGGGAATCCCCCCCCAAAATCTTCATGACACACACATCTGTAAATATAAAAAGCTTCTCAGCAGATAAAATGTCGCCCACACAATTTCCATTTCTAGGTCAAAAATCCCCATGGGGGTTTGAATAGCTAACAAATCTATAAAATACCATTGTTGATATAACAACGTGCTCCCATAACAACATATTCAGGAGCTCAGCATGTGTGTGGTGTCACTCAGACTTTATCGAAATACATTTTCAGGGCATAAAATCCTGGAATTTTCCACAGTCATAGTATAATCCTTATTTATTCATCAGACATCCACTTTTCTTTGGCCACCTGCGCAACTCGCATCATTAAATATTTTGATTTTATAATTACGCTGCATGATAATTTCATAAACAACTCGGGCTGCAAAAAGGGAGAACATTCGCATGGAACTGTGTGTGTATGTGTGCGTGCCTCTTCAATTCAAATTGTTCAATTGGTTCTAGTCTGGACCCTGAGATGACATGAACGGCCATTTTGTGGTCAATGAACCATTTCTTGGTTGATTTTAAGGTCTGCTTGGGATCACTGGCTTGCAGAAAGATCCCTGTGTGGATAGGTTTGAACATCCTGCAGGCAAAATGTATTGGTCTGTGCTGGATTTCATTCATTGACCTTAGCAAGAGCCCCGGACCCATGCTATAGATTGAAAACAACCCAAAACACCAAAGATCCACAAGCATATTGTGGCTTAGGCCTGATGTTGTTTCAGTCATAAGTGTCCCCATTCTGATGCCAAACCCATGCCAGGTGTGTGGGGAAAAAAACATTTTTTTATTCAGATCGACTTCCACCTCATCTGACCATAACACAATAACAGTGTTAAACTGATTGACCTGCTGACGTCAAAACAAGTACCCTGCAGCAAAGCGCTTAGCTCACATGTTGCATTTTCAAAAATATTTTTTATTCCTTCATTCTCCTAGTGTTCAGCTTAAATAACACTTTGTAAAAAAGAATACTTTTTTCCTGTGCTTAGACTATACACTTTGACTGGTGGTCTGTCTTGATTGCTTTAGCAAAAAAAAAAAAAAAATACAAACAAAAACATTAAATTTGTAGACCCAATATAAAAAACAAAAAGCAATCAAACAAACCACAGACCTCAAAGTAGTTAAAGCAAGGGTCAAACTTTTTTGAAAGCAAAGAAAGATTTGCATTATGTTTATGATAGTCTTCACTGTATGCTTTAGAAATGCACAATGGACACATTTGTTAATAATTAAAGTGGTTGATTTAATACATCATAAAAAAAAACTGTGAAATGGGATGTGTGCTAATTGGATGTCTTTTTATACTTACTCAACGAACCTGAAGCAATTTGTTACCTCACTGTAATTACAGTGAGTAAAGTGGACTAATAATTGGTCATTTTAATCAAATGTATCCGACTTCAGAAACATGTTCACAAGAATAACAACCTCAAGCTTCTAAAGTAATCCCATGGGTATACTTTCTTTTTACTATGGTCTGCACTCATTTTTTACATATACAGATTATATGTTATGTTGAAATATGAATGATTAAGATTATGCTTATATATCACATGTCACCCCCCTGCTCAGCAACCTCCACTGGCTGCCTGTTAAGGCTCGCATCAAATTTAAAACTTTGGTGCTCACATACCAGGCAGTTAAAGGATCAGCCCCTGTATATATTCAATCCCTTATAAAGACCTATACACCAACAAGACCCCTCCGTTCTGCCACTTTGTGCCGTCTGGCGCCTCCCCCTCGCCACACCTGCACTTCATGCACGACTGCTGTCTGTCCTGGTCCCAAGGTGGTGGAATGACCTCCCGGTGGATGTCAGAATGGCAGAGTCTCTGACCTTCTTCAAGCGCAGACTGAAGACCCATCTCTTCAGGCTACACCTTTCCCTCCCCAACTCAAAATCACCGTGATTAGCCTTAGACCGTAATGGCACTTATGTATAGATATCGTTACTTAGTATAGGTATTGTTGTTTTTATTGGCTGTTGTATTGTCTTCTAGCTGCCAACTGTGGTATGCTAGTTTGAAAGTTGATTGTACTCTTCAAGGGTTCTGAATTTCTGTATGTTCACACTAGGAGTCGGAACAGTACTGTCCACTCAGGTCCACTTTTGCACTTGTTCTTGTGTTTGATTTGCACTTTGTTGGATAAGAGCGTCTGCTAAATGCCAAGTAATGTAATGTAATGTAATGTAATATTTGTAATGGTCATTTTTGTGGTACTACTACTACTACTACTGCTGCTACTACTACTACTCCTATTACTATTACTACTACTACTACTACTACTACTACTACTACTACTCATCCAGGAGCTCTCACCCGATCATGAGAGATGGAAAAAGCCCAATAAACTATCCTATGCTTATGATTCTACTTTTCTTTTGCTTTTTGGGCCTTCTGGGACTTCTGCTGCTGTAGCCTATCCACTGAGAGGTTTGGCATGTTGTGTGTTCAGAGATGCTCTTCTACATACCACAGTTGTAATGTTTGGTTGTTTGCCTTACTGTCACCTTCCTGTCAGCTTTGATCAGTCTGGCCCTTCTCCTCTGACCTCTGTCATTGATGAGGTATTTTTGCCCTCAGAACTGCTGCTCACTGAATGTTTTTGTTTATTGCATTCTCTGCAAACTCTAGAGACTGTTATGCACGAAAATATCAGGAGATCAACTGAGATACTCAAACCACCCTGTCTGGCACCAACAATCATTCCACAGTCAAAGTCACTTAGATCGCATTTCTTCCCCATTCTGATGTTTGATATGAAAAACAGCTGAACCTCTTGACCATGTTTGTACGCTTTTATGCATTTCGTTGCTGCCACATTATTGGCTGATTAGATACTTGCATTAACAAGCTGGTGTACATCTTTCATTTAATGCAATATTAACTTGACGGATAACTTTTATAGATGCAAAAACAAATAAATTACGGATGGTAGAATGTTAACCACAACCATTGTGACATTTTTATTATTGAATGAGCTGTGTAAAAGCAATGGTCCATGACTCTGAAGCTTCTCTCTCTCTCCTCTGGAAAAAAAATGGATTTCAATTCTGTACCAAGAAAAGCCTAAGGGTTAAATGACCTGCCAGAGTCTCTGGCTGGAAAGATCACTGTCAAATTGTATTTGTTTCCACAGGCCTGGGTTGTAACCCTCTTTTGGTTGTGGGTGAAGGGAAAAATTCAATTATAAAAAACATTAAATTGATATATATTTTGATGATATACTGACCAGTGCTTTGCAGTGTAAATACATGAGAGTGTTTGAGGTCAGCAGGTTTCAGAGATCTGCAGCTTCCCCAAGAAGTCTTGTGTCCAACCTCATTTCCCTCCTGATGCCTTTACTCCGTCCGATGTATCCCAACGTCTTCTCTCCCTTATCTTCTCCGCCAGACGATCGCTCTTGACAATCTTCCATCGATTTCCTCTCTTGTCCACTCCTCCCTGTCCATTGGCCGTGTTCCCCTCATCCTGCAAAGGGTTTCCAAACTTTTGCACGGGGCCTTTTTCCTTTCTTAAAATAATTTTAAAACTGTAAAAAATAAAAATAAAAATTTGCTTTGAAGAAATGTGTCATGTTTAACGCTGTACCATTTAGAGGTCAGGTTCACTTCTGTTCACTTAGATATGAATTGTTAAAGGCTTTTTGTAGGAGCAGTCATCTGGCAGTCAGAGCGTTGCTGGTGCAACCCCCCGCCACGGTCTGTTGAGGTGTCCCAGAGCAAGACACCTAACCCCCATGCTCCTGATGAGCTGCTTGGTGCCTTGCATGGCAGCCTATTGTCATTGGCATGTGAATGTGTGTATTCATCAAAATAAGTGCCATATGAGTGCAGTCCATTTACCATTTAGCAGATACACTTCATTTGCTTGTTTCTCACCACCTACACAACCCAGCTTCAGGCTCTGGTCCTCTCCTGCCTGGAACACTGGCCACACTGTCGCTACCCTCAGGCTCCTGTAGCTCATCCAGGACCCTGCTGCGCATCTGGGCAACAACCGCCCAAAACCTACCCATCCCAATTCTCATCCAATTTAAAGCCTTGATGCTGGGCTACCCTGCTGTGAAATCCAGCTATGACCAGCTTGAAATGACAAGCTACCAGAACAAAACATAGCTTGATCTGGTCAAACCATGTTGAGCATGGAACAGGTCTGGTTTCAGCAGGGTACTGAGCTTCGTATCTTTGTACCCCTTCATATCTTCAGGGTATCATCAGTCCATGTGCACCAACCAGACCTATTGGTGCACAACCTCAGGGTGTCTGACACTCTTGAAGCCCACGCTTTCCAGTTGTTCTGACCATGATGGTGGAATGAGCTTCCCACAGCAATCAGAATAGATCAGTCAGCCATCGTATCAAACACACTGCAAACACCTCAGCTCCTCCACATTGACCCTCCCTAGCATGTTTACCTAGACCTGATTGGATGCAACTTCATTTTGTTTTGTTTCCAGAGGCTGTGTTGTGGGATTGTTTAATGTTGTTTAATGCTCATTAGGGTAGTTTTGTTCATGTCTGTGGAATTTAATGTGAAATAGAGTGGCTGAGAGTTTGTCAATAGTCTGTACTTCTTCCCCTAGCTGCCTCTGTTTGGGAATACCTTTCCGCCCTCAAGGGACTTCCTGCTCTTCGATCCCTGATATGCGCGCTGGTGTTTACACCGTAAGTCGCGGTGGATAAGAGCGTCTGCTAAATGGCGGCAAAAGCAAAAAAAAAGCAAAAAAAGATGAGAAAATAAACATGCTGGCTGACACTGCTGCTGCACAATCCCTCCGGCAATGAGCCAAAAATATCTCTTCATCAACAATGCCAACAGGGCGTACATCGACAACCAGGAAGATAATATCTGCAAGGTAATGAATTTGCGGAATTACAGAGCATCTGTCATATCACCTGTGGTATGTGGACATGTCGAAACATGTTCAGCGAGCCCAGGTCCTCTTAGCTTTCAAATAAATGTCCATCAATATGTATGCACCTTTTATTTATTAGTCCATATTTAATGCAGCATGACACTTTGCAATTCATATTTGTCTTACCTTTAGCCTGGGCATTTTATTCAAACATCTAACATGAGTAATTAATAATAGTAGAAACCTCATGGAATAATACTAAAGTCTCCTCGAGAAAACAGCTTGAGGTTATCTTATGCAGTCAATATTTGATGCTCCGAGAAGGCACACTCATATGGAGAATTCAGTCATTAACCAGTAATTGCAGGAAGAAAATATAGAAAATGTTTTTTTTTTAAATTAATTTAGTATTTGTGGATAAAGGTAAAGTAAGGAATCATTCAGATGGAGAGGAATCTGGTAACTGCTAAAAGTGACAATGACACAACATCTCTGATTAGGCCATCCCACTGTGCTCAATTTCCATAAAATAATACTCCAGTTCATCACCAGACCCATAGAAAAAGTAGATTCATCACAATATTAAATAAATTACAGTATGTGAATTCGGTAACCCTTCATTTTATAGCCCGTCTTACTAGGCAAATGCAGTTACTTGTGTAAGCATAAGGAAATTACTTTTCTTTTCTAGACAAGTACTATGAAACAAAGTCAATAAGTACCATGAAGCAAATGTAGTTTCGTAGTGCTTACCTCTTAAATTAGGCAGACACATAGAAAAAGTGGATCCATAACATTATGTGAATAACCATGACAGGCTGAGGAGACATCACACTACAACATCTGACAAACAGATACCCCCAGGAAGCTGAAGGAACCTTTTATTTTTACTACCTTTTATATTTACTACCTCATGTGTCTCTTAAAAATGGTCCCTGAAAGAATATTGCAGACAGAAATAATATGTTTAGAAAGGAATATGCACACTGTGATTGTATAACGTGTATGTACGTGTGATCCATAGTCACTTGTTGACAGAATGCAGCCTTAATTGGACTCGGGTACGGCCGACAGGGACTCCACAGCTGACTCTATTAAAAACCATTGGTGGTTTCACCTCTATTGTACTTTTAGCCTGACACTGCATGGTAAGGTAATTGGAGAAAATTGTAGCTGCCCAAGCCATGTCCCTAGCCATTATAGAAAAAAACAAAAACCAGGAGAGCTATGATTTCCTTATAGATAAACGCTAACAAGGTCCTCTCCATGATGTCTGGCAGAAAGTGCCAACTGGCAGATACAGGAGATAGGGGATAATGAACAGAACAAAGCCCAGCCGCCTTGAAAATACTTTTGTATAATCATGCAAATTTCTCCATGCAGTCAGTCCAATATGTGCCCCATGAGTGAGCCTTAGCAAGCCTGCGACCTTTATAATTCCACAACAAAGCAGCGGAGCAGCTCACACTGAAGCTATTTGGACATTCCACACCTTCCAGTGGGGACGGTTATTGGCAGAACAGATATGGACCTGTTAGTCGGGCCAGTGCCATGGCCTTGGTGTGTTTACTTCACCAAGTAAGTATGAATAAATTACACTCACTTATTCTCACTTATGTGGAGATTTAGTGGACCCATGACCTCTTCCACAGTAAAACATGTGGTTTTATTGAACTCTAACAGAGTACTGATGAGTCTATATCAGTTTTTTTCACCACTGGCTAGCTGGATGTTTTTCCAGATATGCATGTCATATTTTCCTTGTATTTTGTGAGCCAATTGCTTTAGCAGCCAAAGAATCTTGTACTGTTACATCAAAAATATATGCGGTAAAATAGTAGATAATAGCAATACTGTTTTCATTATTATTATGCTTGTTACATGTACTGAGTAAAAATAATTTATTCCATCAGGTTTCCAAACATGTACCGCTCATCCAAGCTCAAACTTTACAAATGGTGTTTGATAAGGCCTGTTGTCACGGCAGGTGAAGGTTTGACAGCCCAGAATTAGTAGCTTATTCAGGCTCTTATAACACAGGAGAATGAACTCTCAGCTCACCCATCTAAAGGCCCCTGTCTGGAATATGCCATTGACTTGCTAAAAGGTCAAAGATAAAAGACACATATTCTGCCAGTTTCATGTCAATTTATTGTGAACTGTATAAAGATAGCATGAAAATAAAGGAAACATCTATGTTCCTGTGTCACTGATTAAAACATTGTGAAGTAGTACAATATTTAAGTGGTATTACTGTATATGAGTCTTATAAATGTATGTTGTGTATATGCAAAGATTTATCATGCGCATTTATCATATCTATTAAACATCAAATAACAAGATTTTTAGAATTCAGAATCAAAATTGATGATTGTGCGGGCCTGATATTACATGCTCACTATTGTATATTTATACTAAGAAGAACAAGACAACAAGAGTTTAATTGCTGCAGTAAAATTTTGGATTCAATAATGTAACATTCATTTAGCATGTTTATTAACACAAACAATGTCATTTAGTCTTATTATTTCGGTAGTTGTATTACAGCCTGGAAATATTTTGAACATAGCAGCATGGTGAGTAATTTAAGCAGCCATTAACATAATTGAGTTAAATCATAATAAGGTGGTAGTATTTTTGAAAAAATAAGCCCTTCTTCTCTTCACATTGTCATTGTAATAAGCCTGGTGAATGGGGCCTTTAGACCGGCTGAAGTCTCAACAACATCATCTAATTCATAACAGAGAGCATGAGAACAGGGTCGTCAATTCATGGGAGAAAATTAAAATGTGGAAGTGTGCAGGCCTTTTTCTGCACAATGTCAGGGAGCCTTTATCCTCGTTGGGTCTCGGTAGCACCCGCTAAAGTGCGCTATTCTCATTAGCAGTCCAGGAAGAGAGGCCATTGGAATCTCCATTTCCCAGACGGAACCTATTCAATTTCCCCCATTCTCGTCTTATCACGCATACTAAAGCAGGTGGAGCTCTTCAACTGGGTAATATTCGGCATCTCGCAACCCGACTTTCTAACTTTCCTCTTATTTTTATCTGCTTCTCCCACCTCACTTTCCGCATGATGAATCCGTTCGGCTCTTATGGCTGATTCACGCTTATTATAATTCAGAAGGGCCCGTTGTTTGTTAGTGGGGAAAACTGCAATATGGAGCGGAATGGGTTATGCCGAGAGGAAAAAGAACATGAAAAGGGTTGCAGAAATATACGGCAAAGTCATATATCACATTCTATTTATCGTAGCCCTCGAGGAAAACCAATTCCCCCGGGAGGTATCTGTGGAGGTTTTGAGAAGAAGACTTTCTTGACAGGTCTGGTTCCTCCTCTCTGTATTTCCTCCCCTACCCTCATTGATACGACTGCCCCCATCCAACACCTTTTCCACATGCAAGAACACAGAGGCAGGCCGACAGAATTAATCAAAAGATATCTTTCGTGCCAGGACACAGCCCTGACAAACACCACAGTTATGAGCTGCAGTACTACAGTGTGCCTTTTACTGATATTGAGTATAAAGAAATCCATGCAGAAGAAATAAACATAGCAAATATAGAAAAATGTCAGCAGCAGGAAGTGATGCAAGATGTCATTGGAAAGCTGCACTGAGAAGACAGCTTTACTGTCACAAAATGAAAGGGGAAATGAACATCACGGAGCGTAAAAGCTCACTCTGTTCTCCCATTATGGCTGAGGTGAATTGTAGTGGGTTGGGCCTGCCTTCCACTGCCTGCCAAAACCTGATACCTACAACCCGGGTGACACACAACCCAGCCGCAATAATTAATAGCTGCAGTAATGACCATAATTGATCTCATAACTCAATTATGCAGCTCGATTAGGTTCTCTCTTATGACGGTATGAGTCGTGATACAGCTCCGTCCTTTCGCTGGAAGCATTCCTTAATCCAATTCATTTTCCAGTCAGCTGTAGACTCATAACTATCAGCTACATTAAATGTTCAATCTCTCAATGATGGCTTTTTGTTATGCCTTGACCTGTCTAATGCAATTTTGAGTGGTGTGTGTATTCTGTCGTCCTAAATAATAGGACATCTACTCTGGGCAATCCTGAGGTTTCTCAACCTGAGTTTTTATAAAAGGAGTGAATTGCTTGTATATTACAGCTCCTTGCTACACTACCAATCATTTTCCAGAATGTGTTCCCCACCGACCGCGAGTCATTGTGCTGTATTCAGTCCAGGTGTACGTGTTTAACTTTGACTTGCAATTCAATGCAACCTATTTATCTTTACCAGAACAGCTTGGGAGCGCAGTAATCACCAAAATATTAGCTGAACTCAAGCCAAGGACCATATCCTAAAGAGGTTACTTGGCTACAATTGATTGATTGATTATATAAGAGTACACTGGATGAGAAAGTAAATATATCATTTGGGGATGTTAAATACACTGAATTTTTAGAATACATTTAGCCTGCATAACTTTCTCATCCAGTCTACTCAACATATATACTCAATAGTAGGCTAGTCAACTAAACTGGTTTGTAGTCTGGAGCACATTGCATACTGAAATGTACACACTAAACAGTAGGCAGTACGTTTA